>NC_086378.1:10373456-10676793 GCF_036588685.1 Mytilus trossulus
GGACACCTGACATTTGTATACCATAATACGTCCCGTCTTTGACGGACGTATAAAAAGCAGTACTAAGCGTGCATGTTACGCTAGAAACATATTCAAAGAATAAAGTTTTATAACTTCTTAATGTCATATCCAATATTTATCAAAACCTAAAGGGGAGTTACATGTATCTTACTTCCTATATTTTTTCGTGGATTTCAATACACCTAAACGCTATTTATTCCATACCGGATAAATTCTAAAATTACACAACTTTTTCATCCAGTTGAAGCTATCTGGCAGCCGTTGAAACAATTCACCATGCGCAATACTTTTTAATGAGACCCGTTTTAACTTATTGTAAATACTTCAATTTTAATTTCGAAAAACAGTGGATCATACTCTATTAAAGTTTCTTGATGATCGCTTTCTAAAGTTTTTCCTCCCTCAGCTCTCTACTAAAAAACCTTTATTTTCAGTCGCATGGCCCAAACAGGAAGTTGTACATACAGTGTATGACTGTTTTTCCCAGATTGGACTAAATAGCGATAATCAAAATAAGGTGTAATTTCCGGGATTGTTGAAAACTTGCATATTCATCACTATCTGATTTTGTGGTTTTAACAATCCAGACAGACAAATAGCAATAAGGTGTTTAGGAAAACATGACCTAAAACCTCCTTCATATAAGACAAAAAACATGGGAACTCATACTGAATGGTCAAATGTGTTCAATATGAAAATTTCAGTTAAGATGGTAAAATCACAAATCAGCCGTTAATGTAAATGGACTATAAGTATGACTTTTGAGCAAATTTAAAGGGAAATGACGGGGAAGGGGCAAATAAGCGTTCAAGGGGAGCAAATGCTGTTTAAATTGGTAAGCGGGTTTTAAATATAGAGGGAAAGTGGAGTCATCTTTTTAGACTTTAGTTACATGTAAATATATAACTTATGTAGACTTACCTTCTAATTATATAGACTATTAAAAAAACACACACACACACACACACAACTCGGAACTATTTCTAATTCACTTGGACTACTGATATGCAAACCTAAAAACAAAAAGAAAAATATCATAAAATAGTGATTGAAAGATTCATAACACTTTGAAAGGGTAATTCAAACACGTGTTACAGGGGGAGCATGTTTGTTTACAAATAATAATGTCACGTGATCGCGCACTGACCTCGCATGCTGCGTCGCCCTTACAATTCACTAATACATGTACATAACCATTTTCATGCAAACATGCAACGTGAACATGGTGAATGTGATTGGTTATCAAATAATACAAAAATCATGCATGAACCGTTGAAGAAGAAATTATTTCATCAAATAGATTGGATTTTCACTTTCGACACGAATAGGTCGAGTTGACATTCCTGTCATCGGAGATCATTGTCAAGAATCAGTCCGGTCGACATTGCGCATGCGTGAATGCAGATACCCTACATGGATACAATCTTTATATAGAAGTTGTATGGAAAATAATCTTTAACAGGCGATATTCGATTTTCTTCTCAGTTCTTTTCTTCACTGTTGAGATCACCATAATCCTTAATGTGTCTTCTTTTTAATGATATAAATTATTTTAAAATAATGTTTAAACTTAATGCAACAAATTTAGATTTTTCATAAAGGGATGTCAAATGGCTTACATTTGCCGTTATTCTTGCAGAAAATGTCCTTTTTAGGAAAAGTGGTCAGTTTTGAAAAAATAAATAAAATACTTTTACTAATGACATACCTTACCTGTTGAGACCAAGAGAAAGATGAAAAGTTATAGTTTAATGTGGTGTAGTTTATTTTTAAATTGGTTATTGTCTACTTGCACCAAATTTGATTTAAAAGTAGGCGATTTTAAGTTTTTATTCTATCAATTTCTATTTGACAACAGGATACATTGTTTGTGTAAACATATAGCAGCCTGTTACACAATCTTATTTATACAGTCACGCTGAGACATAATAATTCATGTGATATATAGTGTAAACGACGTTTTGTATTACTATGTTTATGGCTGAAGGAATTACAAAACACTAAACTAGTAATATGAAATTCACGTTTTTATGATTGAATTTAATTATAATCAAAGTTTTTGTTTTGTTTCTGTTTTCACGTGCTTATAACCGATATTAAATAAAGTATGAGGATGCAACCGTAATTTAAAACGCATTGTATTAAAAAGATGCACGTTCAGCTGAGTGTTTTATCAATACACAATCACTTTTTTTTTATTAATGAGATTAAATGGCTTCTATTCATATTTGGTAATAAAAAAAAAGAAGTTCAGCAGTAGCTGTATGATTGCATATTGTCATTGAGACAACTCCCCCACTGACTATAGTTGCATTTTAATTGGTCCTTTTGACTCTTTTTCGTAACAATACTTGTATAACCTTTTTAATCACAGAATCCATTTTTAGGCAAAAACATAACAAACAAATAACTATTGTGGAAATAACGGCCACAGTTCACTTAGAATGACGAGGTCTGACATGATTACAGAATGCCGACATGCTAGTTTTAACTGACAAATCTGTGCACCATTGGTAGCAATGGATGCTCAAGTTCCTCCAGGTTAAATTCTAAAGAGAACGAGGGTTATGATCCCCAAATACGTCGGGTCTTATTCGCATCACCCCCTGGTTTCAGGGGAGTAAAGATTAACATTTTTTATATTATAAAACACTGAATACATAGGCCATACTATGTATCATTAACAGTCAAGCTCGAACTGGTACCAATTCTGAACCGGCCACTCAGGGTAGACATGAGATGGTCTCAACAGAACTTCCTGCGGTACCGCAGGAAAGTAAAAACCTAATATGATCCGACGTACAATTACGGGAAACGATCATAACCCCTTAATCTTGCCAGATCCCGACATCCTTTTTGACTGTGACGAATGATTTTATTACAAAACAATGAACAATTAGAATCGAGTAATTAAAATAAATGCTGCATGATTTTTATCCAAATAAAGTCAAAAGTTAAATGCATCTAGGCGAAGAACTATTAAAACCAGGTATTGGTAATTCAATTTTCACACTGAATGTGTCTAAATATTTAGATAAAGGTGGTAGCCATTCATGAAAATTAGCATTGACATAATAATTATAGTTCTCGAACGTATGATTCAGCTAGCAATTCCATCGGCTTGATTGTCTCCTCTTTTTTGTCCAAAAAGTTATGGATCCGGCATGTTCTGGTCATTCTGAAAAGATAAATAAAACAGCAGCAGACACAAGAATTGTTGTTAGATGGCAGATTGCAAGGGGAGGTGGGTGGGTTTTTGAAACTTTTACATATCTACAAGATTGGCTAGGCAATGTAATGCTGACGAGTCATGTGACGTTGATTGGCGGGAAACAAGAACCGGATCCGAATGAGGCAATAATCATTTCTCTTTAATTAAATTGGTTTATCTTATAAAAGCGATAAACCGTATTAATCACAGAATCCATTTTTAGGCAAAAACATAACAAACAAATAACTATTGTGGAAATAACGGCCACAGTTCACTTAGAATGACGAGGTCTGACATGATTACAGAATGCCGACATGCTAGTTTTAACTGACAAATCTGTGCACCATTGGTAGCAATGGATGCTCAAGTTCCTCCAGGTTAAATTCTAAAGAGAACGAGGGTTATGATCCCCAAATACGTCGGGTCTTATTCGCATCACCCCCTGGTTTCAGGGGAGTAAAGATTAACATTTTTTATATTATAAAACACTGAATACATAGGCCATACTATGTATCATTAACAGTCAAGCTCGAACTGGTACCAATTCTGAACCGGCCACTCAGGGTAGACATGAGATGGTCTCAACAGAACTTCCTGCGGTACCGCAGGAAAGTAAAAACCTAATATGATCCGACGTACAATTACGGGAAACGATCATAACCCCTTAATCTTGCCACTTGAGTGTGTCTATACACACTCACCAGAACCCCCCCCCCCCCCCTTTTCCTACAACCTAAAGGTCCATTGTGGTGAACTAGCTAAGAAGGCATTATTCTTTGTTAATATGTTTGATTCTTAGACAATCATATTTTTCCTTTTGTAATAGCTTTGTTATAAAGGTGCTGTTTTTGAAGATTTCGTTGTATAATCCATGTTTTATATATATATATATATTTATCATCATAACACGCATTATTTTAGCAGTAATACATCCACTGATAAACCGATCATGAATTATCCATGGGTTTACTAAAAGAGTTATCTCGCCTTAACCGGCTTAGTTGAACAAAAAGTATTCTAAAGCACATATGTTTGGAACTTGTTAAATATTTCTAAGAGATATAATGCGATAAATCAGGAAGTTTCTTCATAAAAATAAACAGTATAATCAATAAAACTGAACATCTGTGTACACATTCGGAGATTTGGGTAATAACTAGACTGATTGGTCACTGCAAAAGTACAATGCAAGATGGAGGTATGCCATGAATCTACTCAATTGCTTTGTTAATCTGTAATATGCACTAATATTAGTTTTCCATTTTCAATTTTATTATCCTCTACAAAGTTTACGAAAATACATTACCTGTATATATAATAAGTGCTATCCTAGGCACTCCTTCAAAGTCGTGTACATTTGTATAGGCTAATCTATATATTAATTTTAAACAAGTAACGTGACCAATATTTTAGAAACCAAGGGAGTAGAACGTACAAAAAAAAAATCAAAAAAAAATCATATCAATCAATACATAGAAAGTACCACATATCCTGTACTAACATGACTAAATTGGCAATCACATGCATTCCTAGTAGTACTTAAAATTCGGATACAGCTAAGCAGTATGTGCCGCTTTTTTGGAAAGTTCAAACTTGAATAGTTTTACGTCGAATATATTTTGTGACCTAAAAGAACTAGGCGTTTCCTGTACTAAATTGGCTACCCCATGCATTCCTAGTAGTACTTAAAAATTCGAATACATGTTTTTGGAAAGTTCTATCTTGAATAGTTTTGCGTCGAATATATTTTGTGAACTAAAAGAACGAGGTGCTAGAGTAAAATTCCATGGTATTACTTTAAGTAATGGATAGTTGATTTATTCCGACTAGAATTAAAAAGATTGTGTCCTTCAGCTTTGTAAATAGATAAGAATGCTAAATGTTCCTTTTGATAGAAGGAAATAGATCAAGAGTATTTGACAAATATTTAAAAATTCATCGAGTTTCCCATCTGGATATTATGCGTGTTCGTTTGTAAAAGTCCTTAACAGTAACTTATATACCGCATATTTGTTTTGTTTCTAAAAATAGATGTGGGGAAGCCCATAGTTCGTGCCGACATGTAAAATAAATATGATAGTAAAATACAAACGTATCAAAACATCAATGTTCACATATATCTGAGTTAGATAAGACAATCAAAAATAATCTAAACAATACATGTACATGTATATATATACAATAACATTATCGCACTTCAAAGTATAGAGGATGTTGTGTACCATGCTCTGTCTGCTACTTCAGGAGTTATAAAGTAATTTGATAATTGTGTGAATAGTGCACATACTTCTCTTATTTGCTCTAAGTTGACTTGTTGGTAAACTAATTGTCCTGTCCATGAGCATAAGTAAGCTATTTGAAACCTATACAGACTATTGCTTGTATAACTATATTTGCTTGTATCACTATATGAATTATATTTACGCAAGTCAGAAAATTTAGGGTCGGGCTTGGTATGTAAGATTCAACAACGTAAACATGAGCTCTGCAAATCTCTCACAAGTTCAACTGACGTGATATTTCATATAAAATCAAATATCAAATTTAATATAAGCATATTTTACAACAGGAACACATGCATAATGTAAATAGCTAGGCAAACATGCAAAAATTAAAACAAGCAAGCTAACAAGAAAATAAACGCAAATTGAAAAGTATAAATATATACATGTAACTGAGAAGCTCACTCGTGTAAATAGAATTGGTATGATTCAATTAGACAACTCTTCACAGTAGAACAAACGGCAAATAAGATAATAACAAAAAGTCATTTTACTGCCTTCAACAATGAGCAGAGCCCATGCCACAATAACTATAATTATAAGTAGTCACTTTTCTGCCTTCATTTATGAGCAGAGCCCATGCCACATTAACTATAATTAGTCCCTTTTCTGCCTACATTTATGAGCAGGGCCCATACTGCATTAATATCAATAAGTCAGTGTACTGCCGTCAACAATGAGCAGAGCCCAAGTCGCATTAATAACATTTAGTCAGTTTTCTGCCTACAACAATGAGCAGTGCCCATACTGCATTTGACGAAGTCATTGTACTGCATTCAACAATGAGCAGAGCCCATGATACTGCATTAAAGAGTAATTAAAAACCAAAAAGAAAAATGTTAAACAAGTCAAACGAGAAAACAGTAGGCATAATTTATGTACATTTTTTTTTTTTTTTTTTTATAGTAATGCCGATTTAAGTGTATCAAACAGTTTAGGAAATATTTAAGACTGTACAAGTTAAAAGGATTTCCACTTGTAAATATTTTAATCTAAGCCATCGACTCTGATGGATTTAATCTAAAGCTATCGCGTCATCCGCCACAAAATTTGTCTTCTAAGTATTTCATCTATTACACGTCAGCTGAGCCATCTAACACATAGTGTAAAATTGTGTATAATAGTGGTAGAATCTATAAAGTAAATAAAGATGAGGAATTTGCACTTATTGTCCTCGTGTGTAATAGCGCTAGGTGCGTCTTCAAACCACTGCATGGTTATATAATTTATGTACATTAAAGCAGACATGGCCACGAATTAAATATATATGACATCAAATTATAATAATAAATAATCCTTTCAGTAATCTTATCTTCATCAGATTATCTTATTCCTTATGAGATAAATATCAATTAGAATAATTATACACCACAAAACAACAACTTTTTTTTTCTTATATATATAAATTCAACATACCGAGGTTAAAGCTTGACGCAATCTGCAAACCGCTGGCAACAGGTAGTGAATTCTTTGGATCAGTGGTTCTCCTTCTTTTAAATCGTGTTTTCCTTACAAGTGCATCTTGTCCTGTGTGGAATTCTAAACGGGGGCTCCTGGTGTGAAGATTATGTTCAGGTTCTGCCATTAAATTGATCACCGGTCAATGAGCCACTGACAAATTGGAAGCTGTCCCTGTCATTCGAGCATTGTATAACTTTTTTGGCGAAGATACATTATTAAATTGTTCTAATAATCTCACAAACATAAACATGTCGAAAGAAGCTGGATGTGTTCCTCGTGTTGATGGCTCGGTTGATGGCATCGGATCGTGTGGTGACAGTTCGGTTTACCTTTTAATATCGTCGTTTGCTGACCCTTGCAAATGAAAAACCTTTCTTGGAGAATTGTCTTGTCTCTGCGATAGTTTCATTTCAAAATATTAGAATATGATATGCGGATGTCAAAGATTTTTTACGATTGCATTTTTTGAAACTTTTACATATCTACAAGATTGGCTAGGCAATGTAATGCTGACGAGTCATGTGACGTTGATTGGCGGGAAACAAGAACCGGATCCGAATGAGGCAATAATCATTTCTCTTTAATTAAATTGGTTTATCTTATAAAAGCGATAAACCGTATTAATGCTATTTTTATCACGATTTCAATACACATTCTTAAAGGAAAACAATTCTATTTCGTCTCGATTTAACAGTGCATAAAACAGCATATAGAATACACCACTGAATTCGACAACTTGATACGGCAAGTTAAAATCAGATAATAGATCTTTTATCAAAACTAAGTTTCTGTTTTTAATTTCCTAAAACTAAATATACGAATAATGTGTGCCCACAATACATTAGAAAGTTAACACCTTTCAAGACACATTTTACCATGATGATATAAAATAAAGAAACTTGTTGATGACTTAAATAATCGAAACTAACATATGTCTCTAAATACAACAGTATTCTTGTATAAATTGAAAATAAACTGTTGTTTATAAAATTGCTTTGTCATTTTATTTCAACACGGAGCTTAGTTTCACACCGAACAGCAAGCTATAAAGATTTAAAGATAAATTATCCACCAGTACACATCCAAATTTTTTTTTTTTTAAAACAAAGAGATGTGGTATGATTGCCAATAAGAGATCATAAGACAACTATCCTCCAAAGTTCAAATGAAGTGGACGTATTCAATTATAGGCAACCGTACGGCCTTTAACAATGAGAAAACACATACCATATAATCGGCTATAAAAGGCCCGAACATAAAAAAAATAAAATTATTCAATTGAGAAGACTAACGGCCTCATTCATAACAAAACAATTTACGAGACAGACATTAACCAACAACACTTTATTTTACTCGAGGAATTGTGTTGTTATCCGCACTCAAAGTATACTCTTAAATTTAATAATTATGAACTGTCAATGAATGTTTGAAATGAAATAAAATGAAAGACATTTCGAATTCTTGAGGTACCAGTTATAGATATAGGAAGATGTGGTATGAGTGCCAATGAGACAACTCTCCATCCAAGTCACAATTTGTTTAAGTAAACCATTATAGGTCAAGGTACGGTGTTCAACACGGAGCTTAGTCTCACACCGAACAAGCAAGCTATAAAGGGCCACAAAAAAAATAGTAGTGTAAAACCAACGGTTTGATGTTTATAAAAAAAATTAGAAACACTTGTGAATCACATAAACAAACGACAACTACTGGACATCAGATTATATGAATAAAAAAAGAATCGTAAGACAACAGCCTTTCAGCCAATTACATGTGAAATAGTTGTACTAAAATTTCAATTACATTTCAGTCAGTTTGATGCTCAATTCATTTAAAAAAATAATATCTATTTTTATTTATATGCATCTTACATTTACCAATTGAGATCAAACATCGTGAGGCGTTTCAACTAGGCCTTATAATCTTCTTTAGAAGTCCCGGGTTTCAACATAGATCGAAGATCTCTCCGGCCTTCAATCAATTTAACAAACTGCAACAAAATACAGAAAACATGATTCGAAATTATCTTATAGATAACATCTGGTATTGGTTTTCACTGAAATTATCTTTACAAAACAGCGGGTGTTCGACCCCTCAATTGTGCGTCTTATCGCACATGTCCAATTATCAAGTAACCCCATGTGGAGCGAGGATGGGTTATCGTCCTTGTCGATACAATTAATTGTTATCAAATTGAGTTATCTCCCTTAAACCGGACAGATTCTTGGCAATGTAGTATTGAGATAAATGGGATAAAACGGACCGTCAAAAAGGTCTAGAGAAGCACATCAGTAGAACCTTAACATAAATAAGTAATACTTACCAACATTTCTTTAATTGATAACCTATAGAGCGCAAAGTTCTGTATAAATTAGGTGTGATTTGGTTGGTTTATGTAACATACTCGGACTGGGATCCTGGCTAATCTTGACCTTACGACGCACAGCTAGATTGGGCCGGATCCCAGGCTAATGTAACATCGTAGAACTTTTTTTGCGTTGCTATTAGATCATTGAGGCCATCTATTTTTATTGCGGGTTCCACATATTTAAATTGGAATTATAGAAAAATGGAATGTTGTGAGCAGAATCAAAACAGAAATGATGAACACTGCAACATTTCCAGCAAAATATAAATAGGATGGAGGATCTGTGTATTCACATTATTTGTAAAACTCTCCTTATTCATGTGAAGCGTGTGCTTTACATCGAGGCTTATTCTTTACATCGAGGCTTATTATGCTAATCATCGACGCCACAGTACTTCAACCAATCAGACAATGTTTATTTGGGGCATTCGATCGATTTTAACTGAGATTTTGGAATATTTCAATCGAAATTATAGAAAAATGAAATGTTGTTAGTACATATAAAATAAAAAATGATGAATACTTTTAGCTAAAGATAATTTGGATGGGGGTTCTGTGTATTCACATTATTTGCACAACTCTCCTTACTGATGCCATATTTTGGAATTTCCGTGACCTAAATGGTTCGCGAAAATTAATATTTTTATATATAGTATAGTAAATATACACTTAAACGTTTAATCCCGCTGCAAATGTCGCAAATATTTGCACCTGTCCTAAGTCAGGAATCTGATGTACAGTAGTTGTCGTTTGTTTATGTAGTTATATACGTGTTTCTCGTTTCTCGTTTTGTTTATATAGATTAGACCGTTGGTTTTCCCGTTTGAATGGTTTTACACTAGTAATTTTGGGGCCCTTTATAGCTTGTTGTTCGGTGTGAGCCAAGGCTCCGTGTTGAAGGCCGTACTTTAACCTATAATGGTTTACTTTTTGAATTGTTATTTGGATGGAGAGTTGTCTCATTGGCACTCACACCACATCTTCCTATATCTACTTATTTACAAGTGTGGATACAAATCAGTGTGGGAGTATGTTTGGATGTTAGACCGTGTTTTCTGACAAAACATTTTTTGCAAAAAGAGTTCTCTGTTTTCCCCAATAGATTAGGGTTCTATGTTGAAGTGATGTGTACAGTGATAGCCAACCTGTATCAAGCATTGAGAATTGTATCAAGCATTGAGAATAACAATTTTTTCTTTTATTTAAAATTGATTTTGAATGTTCAAGACTGTCATGAAGGAGACACTACTTCAGTGCCGACCTGTCATATATTTTATTCAGCTAGACTTGCTTTTAATATCGACTCAATACATATTGTATAAATACATATCGACATCATCATGTTGATAGAAATTTCATACAACTGTGAGTAATTTCTAAAAGATATCTATATGGAATTTTCGTGTTTGATTTTCAAACGATTCAATGTCGTTTTAAAACTAATATGAGAAATTTATCTATATAAAAAAATTGAAACGTAATAAGCGATATGTTAATAGATTCACGTGATAAATTATAGTTTAAGACATGTCCCTTAAAATTCAAACTCTTAAAAGAGAAAGAAAAGGAAAAAAAACATTTTACTTTTAAAATTAGTAACGAATGATTAACGGAAACTTTTAAGTAAAAATGTTTGATAACAACAACTCTGCGGTTTTTATTATGTTTTATTCTATGCTATACTTGCTTTGAACTCTGTTTGACATAAAATTTATATGAAAACTAAACAATAGGGGATTAGTTGATTGTTGGATATAAAATATCGATAGATGACCATAAGGAATCCGAATTCATTTCTTTAATACTCATAAAAATATTTTTTCAGAACAAAAATTAATAATATGAAAATGTTTTGTCGTTTGAAATATATGTATAGGAAAAAATCATTAATATCTATTCATACGAACATGTTCACCCAGACTAAAGTATCAGTCAGTACACATCTTACGGATTTAACGTGAAGACGTCATCAGTACTCCGAGAAACTCATATATAGCAATATATATTGAGTTTAATATCAAATCAATGTTAGTATCGATAAAATCAATATTGGAAGTTTTTACTTCGGTCTAAATGGATAACCTATAAGAATTAGTTTAATCAAGTAAGCAATGAGTTTACATGGATCATATCCAGGTTTATGGTCTTTATAAACAACAAAATAGAGATGTGATAACCCGCTTTTAACAAGAAGTATACAGATCTCGCCAAACTTGCTTACAAAACATATGCATAGAAGAAACATTTTGCAAAATTTTTAATCAACTTAGTAACGAATTATCTGACTTAATCATACATATAATTCTGACATTGGAATCTGAAACGCAACTTCAGACACGGGCATAGCGAACAAGATGTGAAATATACATACCGTAAAAAGGGACAAAAAGAATTCATCGTCTAAAAAGTGAAAATTAGAGAATAGGGAACGAAAAATCTTTTCTTTTATCGGATATTCTATCATAACGGTTTACCGTGTGAAACTGAAATATCCAAATCTTACCTGATTCTGTTCCTGTCCAATGTCTGCATGTCTTTGGTTATTTAAGTTAAAGTAAGTTCCCTTGTGAAAATTTAATCAAGACTAGATGTGTCAAAGCAACACGAATGGCCCCCGTCTCCAAAAATTGAAAAATCGGCAATTTCAATGACACATGTAGACACAAACATGATGGTAGTCTCACATATAAAAAAAAATCAGCTCAAAATCTGGAAGTGTATAGAAAAATGTCCGTATATAGTTATCAAAAGTACCAGGATTAAAATTTCATACGCCAGACGCGCGTTTCGTCTTCATAAGACTCATCAGTGACGCTCAGATCAAAATAGTGAAAAAGCCAAAACATATACAAAGTTGAAGAGCATTGAGGACCAAAAATTCCAAAAAGTTGTGCCAAATACGGCTAAGGTAATCTACTCCTGGGGTAAGAAAATCCTTAGTTTTTCGAAAAGTTCAAAGTTTTGTAAACAGAAAATTTATAAAAATGACCATATAATTGATATTCATGTCAACACCGAAGTGCTGACTACTGGGCTGGTGATACCCTCGGGGACGAAACGTCCACCAGCAGTATAACTGTCATTTTCAACAATTTTCAAAGTTGTAAATCCTTTATTTTAGAAAAAAAATAGCGGAGCGGAACGAAACTGAAAATTGATCTGTAACTCATCATGGTTAGCTAACATACAAAAAATCAGCCGAATATATGAAAGCATTTTGAAAAAAGGTCCGCATGACTGTGATTTTCAAAACATGAATTATCAAAGTCCAAAGTCCGAAATTACAGCAAAAATAAGCCGAGCGGAACAAAACTTAAACTTGATCTGTAACTTAACATGAGTAACTCGTAAACCAAAAAATCAGCCCAATATCTGTTTAGAGAAAAAGTATAACTGTGATTTTCAACAATTTATCAAAGTCCAAAGCCTGTAATTTTGGCAAAAATTAGCGGAGCGCAACGAAACTTAAAATTTATCTGTAACTCATCCTGGAGAACTTACATTCCATAGATCAGCCCGATATCTGAAGCGATTTTGACAAAAAAAACTCCGTATAATAATTTGTTGCGGAACAACAGAATGATGGAATTACGGAAATAAGGAATTTCCGAATTTCCGGCATTACGGAATTTCGGACAAGGGTAAAACTATATGTCCCCGATCACTTTGTGGCGCGGTCACACAAATTATAGAAAATACTTGAATATTTACACCTAAAATATTATCAAGGTGCATGCATGTTTAAATTTAAAGTCATAAGAAACCTCAAATTAAAAAAATATGCATATGATTTTTTTTATAACTAAATGGATAGTTTTCATTATACAACTTATGTACATATACTTTTTTCTGAGGAAAATTCTTTAATTTGTCCACATTAAGAAGAAGTTTACTTATTTTTAATTGCTTGCTTCCAGGAAGCAATTCGCCCGTGCGTAACCCTCCTCGTAAAAATCCGGTGACCACAATACGCATGGATCTGTCATTGAAATAAACAAATATCTGATTTTATCGCTATTTTGTGCATTTTTCCTTTGATCTTTTTTTGTGATAATTTTCATATCATGCTTCTTGCTTGATATGGAAAAATTATCACTAGAAACTAAGGAAGCCACGTGGCGTTGCTAACGAAATTGACATTGAAAAAAATAGGTAAAATAGCGATAAACAGATTATCAGTGGTCATCTCAACTCGATTGCTTTTCTCACTTTCGCTGTACCAGCTCAAGCGAGAAAATCAATCTCGTTGAGATAATCAACGATAATCTATAAATACATGTTAAACATGTGCTCAATACTCATGCTTTTTGTGATTTGTTTACTATAAGGTGACCATCGGTAATACTCGGCTTCAAAACAAGGCATTTAATGAGCAGCCATATTTGTTAAATCATAACAAACAGAGAGAACAAAACTGACGATATGATACATTTGCAAAAATAATGATAAAATCGTGCACAGAGGACTAAGTTTATGTTGTATACATGCATTGGTTTATGACTTGGACAAACATTATTTTCCACCACTCACTCGTTTCATATGACTTTAACAATCTAAATTCATTTGAACGTTTATGAGCTGAGTTGTGATTAATTACAATACAGGAATTCATAAAATATTTAAAATTATTTTTCAATTACGTTCTTTGAAATCACCGATTATACGTGTTGAAGCGTTCACATTTTTTATGATGCCTGTTAATGTTTTAATTATTATTTTCAACTTATTCCTCACGGCATTTGAGTGTTCGTCAATAAAATCTTTAAAAAAAAAACGAATCATAGTAGCAAACACATAGTCGTTTAATTAACAATGTATTTTTTTATTGAGAATGAAAACTACTCTGATTTCATATTTATTTTTAATCGAACTAAGTTCATTAAAGATTTATCGAAAAACATAAAAAAAAAATCTATCTTTTTTTACCCTCCAGAGTATGATTAATGTATTATCTGTCACAAGTGTATTGTTTCTTTATTAATTCTAGATTTCATTTAATCGATGAATTATTCTTACCAGAAACGTTGGCCTTAATATAGTCACTAAAGACTATATCACCATATTTATTTTATTAACAAGCATGTATTTGACTTGGTAACAGTGTGTTCTGTTTGACTCAGATCTGATGTTTTGACTTAAGCAAATGAGATTCCTGTCTATAAATTAAATTACCAATAAAGGATCGAGTGAGGGCTATAGATTTTTTTTTAAATTTGTTTCCAGTTTTTGGAGAGAAAAAAGTTGGTTTCTTCACCCTCAGCTGCCACTATATATATATATGTGTTATGCTAGAATTGGAAGAAAAAAATGTTTTCGACTTGTTTGCCAAAAAAAATAGTTTGTGCGGTAAAACAATCCTAAGCCCCACCCCACCTCCACCTCCGCAGAAAATTAAATGGTTGCTGCCTCATGACAAACAATATTGTAAACTAATAAAAAATAAATAAGCTTAATTTTTATAGATCTACAATATTTTTCACACATGTTTTTAAACAAAATTTCGGATAAGTAGACAAGAAGTTGAAATGGGAAGAAATTGAAATTCACACACATCTCTAGATCAAAGCCGGTTATGTAAATTTTGTTAATATTTTAGAGAAGATGTTACTAAGTTGTAAAACTTGTGTCTGATCCTTTTGTCATTTTGAACAATAAAATATGTTTAAACTAAACTAGTATTTTAGCATTGATTCCACAAGAAGACCCCATTGAGCCCCTCAAAAAGAACAACAATGTGTCTTTATTGCGACGTTATGTTCAGTACAATGACGTCAACACACATCTGACGTGTACACAACGGATCCTCCATTTCGCAAAATAAAGCTTTCAATATTGATGAGAAAAGAAAGAAAGTTTAAAATGATGTTACTGTATTGATATTTTTTTCAAACATGACAAGTAAGTCACCTAATACACTTATTTCACCCAAAACAAGAAGATTTGGTATACGTAAATCTCCACGTCTAACAGAATTTGAGAATGTAAGAGAAAATTCTGAAAATCCGAAATACGATGAAAAAGTTAGCAGATACAATATCACGTCAATTGAACTTGATAACAGTTTTATACATGATAACCCGTCCGATAACAACACATATGCAACAGAAGACACTATTGATAAATGCATAGCAAATATCAATCATGACAACAAAATACATCGCCATGTCAAGGCTGAAAAACTACCATCGCCAAGACAAACAGTAAGACGTAAAATATCTTTCGATGGTTCAGAAAATCTAGAAACCGTTCGAGATAGTGAATTGATTTCAGATGAAGTGAAAGAAGCAGAAATACCCAGACGAAAAAAATTACGCAGCGAAATGACAGATGATGAATTATGGGAGGGGTTTCCACAAAATATTAGGTTTAAAAGACTAACACCACAAAAATGTACGCTTGGTAAATTATCAGCTGAACAGAACGAAATCGCAACAATCAATGATGAAGCCGATTGTACAATAAAATCAGAAACGGTAGATGAAATGGGGATCAAATCGGGCCTAAAAACGTCAACGCCAGTGAAATCTAGAGCAATTGTTAATATATTTGCTGATTTTCCTAAAGTGGTTCATGAAAATAACACGAGTTCTTTAAAGAATCTTGACCTCAATTCGAGCCCAAAACGACACTGCCCTCTTACTACACCCACTAAAAGAAGCGCTAGATTACAAGAACGTCGAGAGAGTCCATTATTAAAGAACGACCAAGACTTCCTTTTGAAATCTTATACAAAAGACTTGTACACTGGTAATAATCAAACAAAACAGAAAAACAAAATTTATCCCAAAAAGCTGGTTCAAGAAGCTAATAAGGACGATGTGATTCCAACCCCCGATACACATAATGCAAATGATAACGAAGCAATGAAAATACTTTATAGAGATGTGATTTCAAAGGAACACCAAGAAAATAATTGTGAAACCACTAGCATGAAAAACAAAGTTGTTGACAGTGAGACAGAAAGCATTTCAATACCTGAAATATTGCAGAAGTCTAAAGAGTACTGGAATACGGAGAAGGCAAACATTGGAAATAACTTGGATTCATCTGTAAGCAGTAATGATAGTATTGAGGAAATAAACAATGATATATACACGGAAACAGAGACTGGTTTTAGTTATCCAAATGACAATAATGAAAAAACAAACACCAAAGCTGGTGATTGTAGGAATTCTTCAATAAACTCCAAATCAACTTCTTTGCATAATTTACAAGACAAATGTCCAGACAGAAAAGAAACACCACAAATTTCAGTACAGTCCTCTTGTGAATCTTTGAGAAAAGACAATTCAAAAACACCTTATGAAAGAGCTGCACTAAAATTAAGAATCAGGAAAGTGAATGACGGGGCTGAGGTTGTATATTCTGGTAACAAAGACGATCACGCATATGTACTGAATACGACAAGGAGCAACAAAGGAAGGAACACATCACATGAAGCAAGGTCAAAACGGAAGAGGTTCTTATATAGCGACACGGGAGAGTCATCTGTGAAGAGAAGAAGTCACAGAGTAGCCAATGCCTCTACAGTTGGAAAAGGTCCCGGTATGGCAGAAATGGAAACCCAAGAGGAATTGGAAAGGTATTATCAGAAAAACAGTGCTTTGAATAATAAATCCATTTTTGTAACTCACCTGACTGATATTTTAAGTATTAGCTATAAATGCCATCACTCAAATAAGTGCACAAAGATATACCAGTCTGTCACTCTGTGGTCTATCAACTTTGACCATAATTTCCAAGCATAAGTTAGGTATGCAATTCCTACTGTATTCTATTTTATGTTAATTTGATACTCTACAGTTCATTTCAATTTTAGAATACACGACTTTCTAAACAGCAAGTTCATATAAGATCCTATTTAAGATTTTATGCGTACGAGCTTTAGAAGTAGGACGGAAAGCGAGACACTTGAGCTTTAGTTAACTCTACTATGAAATCATTGTCGAATTTTTTAACAAATCGAAATAGTTAAAACGCGGACCGCAAAGAGGACCCCAAAGTGAACTGTTACCCAGAAAGAAATATTCAAATTACTGCTTGCTCAACAAAGAAGCGCTTAACAGGATACTTTATTCATTGTTCAAGTTCAAATAAAGCAAACATTTATTTGTATACCTCATTATACCTGTAATATTTGTACAATAGTTAACTAATTGCAGGATGAAATAAGCTTAAAATTTTGATAGTTTATGTAACTCCTTTTTGAGATATTTGATTTTCTTAAAATTTTAAATGTTTGGAAAAGATTGACTCGGACGTTTACCTTATATATTTAGCATTAGAATAATATTTGTGTCTCAAATCGAAGGAAAAAACTAGAATCTGCTTTAAGTGAAATTTCTATTAGTCTTCTATCAAAAGAAAAGTTGTTGATATTGGGCAACATATTAAACCCTGTATCGTAGAAAAGATTCAAGGGGTCCGATTATTTGACAAAAAAACTTTGAGAGAGCCATTGAATGGCAACGAACAGCAGCCCACTAAAGCACACAAAACCCAACTCGTGCCGGGCACTTATTATAGATCGGTCTTCAACCAAAGACAGGTTTAATGCAATAACACTCAGATCGCACCGAATCAAAGAAAACAGTAAATAATTATAAATGGAGAGCTTGTGAAAGATCTTTCATTTACCCCAAATCCTAAAAAAAACAAAAAAAAACATTGAGATATGACATAGGACAACCATTAATTCCTGCCTTGGGACAGAATTTACGAGATTCATTCGTTCTTTTTATAATTTGCAAATGAAAATCAATGCTCATTGTTTTTTAGGACAAAGTCGGAACAGTGTAGTCCGTTAACAAAACCAGAGAAAACGAAGAAAAAGAACGTTCCAGAAGATGAACAGCTATTAAAAAATAATCGAGTAGGAAAATACGCATGTATACTGTGGTCGAGGTTGGTATATTATATTTGAAATATAAGTAAGACTGTTTTATCCATTTTCTATATTTCAGGTGGAAAAAGAAGTTTCCATAGTATTCAACTCTCTATAACGTTACGCGGAAATTTACTTTAATGGTGTTCAAATGTCCTGTTGTACATAAACTTTTTTAATTGGCATTTAATAACAGATGACCCGCGGTGTATTGTTCACAGAGCTCATGCTTTTTTTAAAGAATGTAAGCCTTTCAGTGATATTTTACAAAGATGAACTTAGGCTTTATCATCGACAAATCGTGCAGTCAGTCAGGGGAATTATAGGACACATTGAACAACGACATCTTGATTTTATTCTTATAAAAAAGCAGATGTGGTATGATTGCAATTGAGACAGTTTTCCACAAGAAACCGAATGACAGAAATAAACAACTATATATAGGTCACCGTACGGATTTCAACATTGAGCAAAGCCTATACCGCATAGTAGGTTTTAAATGCCTCGAAATGATAAATCTAAAACAATTCAAACGGCAAATGTGCGTGATTAATTCTATCTGATTACAATACAGATCATGTACTTTATAGTGCCTGTAAACAAAATGTTGACACATGCTCTAGCCTCTTTATTTAAACCATATCAAAACCCAATTAATTTTCAGTGAACACAGACGCCATTTTCAGCAGCTTCATAGTGGTTCGTCTACAGAAGAGGTAGACAATTTGATGCGTAAAGCTTGGGAAGATCTGGAAGACAGAGATAAATTAAGATACTTCACAAGGGCCAAAAACGCAATGAAAGATGAAAACAAACATTCAAATCAATTTGCAACAGGTATAAATGTTAAAACATGTATTGCGTCACTCGTGAATTAGATTTTTTAGAGTATTCCCCTGATAAGTTAACGCATTTATAATATAAAACTCAGTCATCACTTAGGTTCAAAACTATATTGCGTTCCTGTATGTTGTTTCAAGATGGACATTTTTAATTCAGAGACAAACACGCCGTTATAATTTTCAAGTCGTGGCTGTTTTAAGCTGACTATATACCTTGTGGTTTTTTTCATTTTTGAAGGCCACACGATTGCCTATAATGGCTTTCATCCACTTATTTTGAACTTTGTTTAAAGAATTGTGTTGTACACATTTTTTTATGAAAAGTCTCTTATTCAGAACGTATCAGTGTATAGTCTATAGTGCTTACGTTGTGGTTATGATGACTGATATAATCTTATTAAATACAAGTCTGAAATCAATCTGAAATCAATTTATTTTTTCCCTCTAATAGACCTAGCAGAAGAAGATAGGCTTCCATGTCCAGCAATGGTCAGGTTTCTGTCCCTTTCCTCATTAGATCAAGACGACGAACTTAAACGTTGGCTCAAATTCTTTTACGAAGTTTCACCAAATGAGTATGCAAAATTAAAAACCTTGGAAAAGCCAAAGCAGAGGAAAGAGGAACTTAAATCTAAACAAAACAAGGACCCGCTTCAGTATTACAGGAGGATTCTATATCAAAGCATTCTAGACTCAAAAGACAAAATTAAAGAGATATATGAACGCAAAAGGCAAAGACAACAAGAAATTCTGAAAGAATCTTTTGGTGCTATTGTAAAGCGACTCATAACAGGGAATTCAGCAGACGACATGAAATTTTCACGAGATGTAGTTTCCAAGAAGTTGGCAGAAGTTCTTTTTGATTTGCAATATCTTGAGAAAGAACGTCGAGTTGGTGTCTCTGGTGCTCCAGTTCAATCAGAAAGCTTTGAAAACTTGGTAAATAACTTGAAAGCAGACGATAGGACAGACAACAGAACAATATGTGAACCGGCAATGGACGCAGAAAAGGAATATGCAAATGAGAAATGTGATGTTACTAATCTAGATGAGGTGAATGACAATGAAAACGATTTTTCACAGGATCTACTTGATAAGGTGAATAGTATTTATATATTATTATAAATGAACTGTACATGAGCAAATGAGAAAATCCCTCAATTCTGTTCATAAATATACAGATCAGCTTTAAAAAGTTAAGGATATATGATTGCCAAGGAGACCAATATCAGATTACAAGGAAATGAACAACTACAGGTCACCGTATGGCATTCGACATGGAGAAAAGACCCGTACCGTATACTCAAAATTTAAAGGCTGATACTCTTAAAGTGAAACAATTTAAATAAAAGTTAATACAATATAGTGAAAATAATTATGACAGAAGTAACCAGCGATAGCCATTGGGCAACTGTTGCCTGTGTCCATGGACAGACACATAAATATGGCAGAGTAAAATTTATCGTGTTTCTAAGCTCTCGATACTCCCCTAAAAACAATCTTGGACTTCAATATTTTTTATTTTTTCTTATTTTGAAAAGGTTGCTTTTATCTTGAAAATATTCTTATAAAAGTGACCTATAGTTGTTAATGTTTGTGTCATTTTGGTCTTTTGTGGATAGTTGTCTCATTGGCAATCATACCACATCTTTTTTTATATTATATAAGATAGACATTGTAAAATTGATAATGAAAATGGGGAATGTGTCAAAGAGACAACAACTCGACCAAAAGAGAAGAAAACAGCTTAGGACCACCAATAGGTCTTAAACAGCGAGAAAACCCCACACTCAGAGGCGTACTTCAGCTGGCCCCTTAACCCAAATATGTACTTTATCTGCATATAATCCTTATTACGATGATTTTAAATTAATTGATTATATTTTGAAACTATGTCAGTGGTTAAATAAAGCTAAACATGTGTATTTCCAGATTGCAGATAAAGATTTGCCCCTTTTGGAAGTGGATTCTCTACAGGATGTTTTAGAACCGACCGAGCCAGATGACGAGGAGATGTTTTCAGATGAAATATTCGAACAGTTGTCTACAATATTTGAACAACACGCAAGAAAGGAATTGATAATAAACGACGAGAAAACTGAGATACGTAACCCTGCAAGCGTTCTCAACAACTGGGTGTTAGCTGATCAATTTAGGTCGCTGGCTAGAGGCGTCAATAACAATTCTATGTACTCTCTTATAGACAGAAAGCAATTGTTACCATTCCTTCATGCAAGAGAGAGGGCAAAGTGTTACATGGGCATTAATAAACCACAAAGTATCTCGCCCAACTCCTCAAAACCAAAAGCAGAACGCGAACGATACCAGGCTAAAATCGATCGGCTAAATTTCCAGAAACAAACGGTTATACACACTTGCCCAACTGGCCAAGCTATACAAATGGTTGGAACTCCGAGATATGGATTACAAGTTCCACAAGTAAGACCAGCGATTCAAATGGCATCACCACACAGTCTTATACGTCGGGCAACATTGCCACAAACATTCGTCAAATACACTTCACAACCTCTTGGTCGCTATCGTGTCTTCTCTGTAAGACAAACGAATTGATGACTGCTATGCTCTAAGGACAACTAACTGTGCATAAAACAAACATGTCTTTCTAAACCAAAAGTCTGTGATATTTCTCCTTTTCTTTTTTTAATATATATACATGTACATGTAAATCTGTATTGTTAAGATTTAACTGACATATTGAAATATAATGTCATACTGAATTATTTTCAAGGACAACTAACTCGCTCTGAAGCATCTAATGCTTTCCATGGTAGAGCGCTTCTGTAAGAAAATTTCATTTTGCTTTTTTTGTCAGATTATATAATAATGGATGTCAGAAGATCTGATGAAAATATACGGGTTTCTGTAAGATGAAATGAATGGTAATATTTATTTTTGCTTCTGTATAGTTGTCTTTCGGCTATACAACATTTACTTCTGACGTATCATAAATAATCTCTTTGGCATAAAGCATTTAATGTTTTGGTTTTGGGCACCTTAATTCTTATTGTTTTATAATCTATAGAATTTATTTGATATTTATAAAGTGAACACATTGATGTCACGAATTGAGTTTGAATAAATATCATAAATTCAGATGGTTTACGTCTACAAGTCGATTAATGGTTAACAAACAACATGAAAGAAAAATCTAAAAACATTATCTGTGGATAACGTTTGCTCAAGGCTTATGTTTTGAAACTTATTTAAAAAAAAATCACAATATTTATTAGCAAGTAAATAAAATTATAATGAATTGAAATATGCTCATGTCATTTTTTTCATTGTTTCATACTTCTGATATCGTGGTATTGTTGACAAATGACATGTAGTAGAGCCTATTCTTACTTAGCTTGTTTATGCCAATCGCTGCAAATTATATAATATTATAAAGCCGGTTCTTCCGTGTGTCTAAATTTGTTGTTATCTTTAAATAATTATTGTCTCCATATTTTGTTGGGTCTCATTTCTATTAAAATGATAAATTTGACTTATACGACATTTGATGATAGTATTTATTATTTCTATATTACAGCAAACATTGTTTTGATTGATATTCTGACGAAGATGTCTGCTTACACCGTTGCTATGGTCATCTTCACCTGCATTTAATTGGCGTTTTTGTTCTATATTTGGAAGGCCCTATTTTGACTTCAAGATGAAGAACAGCAAATAATCATATTTTTTCTATTTCTTCTTTCGATTTTGTTGGGTGTAAAGACCCGGAAGTCGCCCGAATTATGTTGTTTATCTCCTGAAAAAACTAATGTTTCCAATGGCGTGTATCTTTAATAAGAAGCTGTGGTTCAAGATTGCAAATGGGACAACTCTCTACCAGAGAAAAATGACAGAATTAACAACTATAGGTTACAATACGACAGTCCTTTACCAATGGACAAACTTTTTTGCATAGTTTGGCTAGCAAAATAATTCATAAAGTTGTTTTGCTTTTTAAATGTAAGTAGCGATCATTGCAGTAAACAAGCATACACATGTTGTGTATGACAATTCATTCTGAAAACTATAATGGTTTATCCGTTGTCTATCAACTTTACCATACCAATGATTATTCATGTCAAAACAAGTACGAACATTAACGGTACCAATTTTCATGCACCAGATGCGCATTTCGACAATACATGTCTCTTCAGTGATGCTCGTGGCCAAAATATTTCAAATCCAAAGCTTATATAAAAGATGAAGAACTTTAACCCAAAAGGTCTAAAAAGTATAGCCAAATCCGTGAAAGGAATCAGAGCTTTGCATGAGGGAGATACATTCCTTAATTTACAATAATTTTTCAATATTTTGTAACAGCAAATTTTAATAACAAAAAAATCCGTATTTTCATGCCAGTACCGAAGTACTGACTACTGGGCTGGTGATACCATCGGGGACTAATAGTCCACCAGCAGAGGCATCGACCCAGCGGTAGTAATAAAATTAAAAGTACCAATTTTCATGCACCAGATGCGCATTTCGACAATACATGTCTCTTCAGTGATGCTCGTGGCCAAAATATTTGATATCCAAAGCTTATATAAAAGATGAAGAGCTATAACCTAACTACGGGGATGGCGATACCATCGGAAAGGAACCCCCCACGAGCAGTACCATCGACTCAGTGGTTGTTAAACAACCACATAGAAGATTTAAAGCTTTCAACTTATACGCAAGACATGCGGTTTTTTTTCTATAAAAGACTCACCAGTGTCGTTCGAATAAAAACAAGTCATTTAAATTAAGAATTTTAGAACAATGAGGACCCAAATTCCGAACATTTGCATAATACAGCTTTGATACCACTTTTCCTTGGGGTCATTCGAACACTTGTTGTCCTCTGAAAGTATTGAATGTCATCCATCAAATAGAGTAATATAGATTCCGCAACTGCAACAAGTGTATTACGATATTTCTCTACTCGAGACAGTTAAATTTTAATATTTAAAAAGCGAGGCTTTTAAACTGTTGAAAGTGGAGAAATATCTTAATACACGATTTACAGTGGTGGAATCTGTCTCTCTAAATAAATGATTTTTATCCTTCCTGTTCAAAAAATTGTACTTTTTATGTGACGTCATCAGGCATGATCGCCTTTTTTCATGACGCCACAATAAGAAAATGCAGAAGAAAACATGAAAATTGAACGCCACAATGAAATTTCAACGAAACATTTGCCGAGAACAGATTTTTCACTAGTGAGGAGAAAGAGTTTTCTCTCACCGGTCAGGAAATGTGAAAATAGCACAGAAATTAGAGAAAAACGAGTGTGCTACATCTGGGGAAGTTCCCACGACCTCGGTGTTGGAAGGCTAGTGGTACAGTAGATGGACTACTAATACCACTCGGTCACCGAAGCCCTATGATACAGTATGAAACTAACGATGTGATTCATTATTTCCCATACTTACTTACTACTTACTAACTGCCCATTACGCCCATTGGCGTGTGGGGCAGCAACGAAGTTTCTCCACATCTGTCTGTTTTGTGCCATCTTCTTCAAGCTCCCCCAAGTATGTTGGAAATTTGCCATCTCAGACTCAACTGTGCGCCGCCATGTTATTTAAGGTCGTCTTCTGCGTCTCTTTTCCACTGGGGTCCAGAACATTGCTGTGTTTGTAAGTTCATCAGGGCTCTTACGTAAAACATGGCCAGTCCATCTTCATCTTCTCCTGCTAATGAGTATGCTGATATCTTCCTGTTTGCATTTAATGAGGAGGTCCTGGTTGGTGATTTTTTTGTGGCTAAAATATCCTTGGGTTTCTCCTCAGACTCTTGGTATGGAATGTAGAGGGCTTCTGTTGGTCTGCCTCTGTCATAAGCCAACATTCAGAACCATACAACGGGATAAGTAGTATACAACTGTTGTATAGTTTTAGCTTTGTCCGGATGGTGTATTGACTGGATTTCCATACGGGTTGTAGGTTATTAAATGCAGCTCTAGCTTTTGACAGTCTTTTTTTTACATAGATAAGGCCGTCAGTTTTCTCGTTTGAATTGTTTTACATTGTCTTATCGGGGCCCTTTATAGCTGACTATGCGGTATGGGCTTTGCTCATTGTTGAAGGCCGTACGGTGACCTATCGTTGTTAATGTTTGTGTCATTTTGATCTTTTGTGGATAGTTGTCTCTTTGTCAATCATACCACATATTCTTTTTTACATTTGTTTGATTTCAGTGTTTGCTCCACCATCTGATCTTACAGTACTTCCTAGGTACGTGAAGGTCTGTGGTAATGGTTTCCCGTTTATTATAATTGGTGCTGGGTTGTTAGTGTTTTAACTCATTACTTCAGTTTTCTTAGTGTTTATTTTGAGACCTATCTGTCCTGCATACTTTTCTATTCGACTGGACTTTTCCTGGATATGTTGGTGAGTGTGCGATAGCATGGCAATGTCGTCGGCAAAATCCAAATCTTCAGGAATGGTGAAAGTTCCCCATCTTATGCCTCTTGGGATATCTGTAGTTGTTTGTCGCATAACCCAATCAATGGCTATTATAAATAGTGTAGACGACATTACACATCCTTGTCTTACTCCAGTTTTAATTGGGAAATAAAGTTGTTCACTTCCGACTGTACATTTGAAGTTTTCATAAAAAGCCTTGATTAGATTGATCAGGTGTTGTGGAATGCCATAAAGTTGTATTTATTTTCCAAAGGGTTTCCCTATGAATGCTATCAAATGCTTTTTCGAAGTCGATGACATTGATGTAGAGTTGCCTCTGTCATTCTGTGCATTGTTCAATGATATTTCTCAGGATGAAAATCTGGTCAACGCAGCCTTTTCCCTTGCGAAATCCTGCCTGCTCCTTTCTGAGTAAACTGTTGATTGCTTCAGATATTCTTTTTATAATAATTTTGTCCATGATCTTGGAATAGATATAAGGGTGATTCCTCGCCAGTTATTACAATCATTTAATGCATCATTATTAGGTATTCGGATGATAATACCTTTATCCCATTCTGTTGGTACTATAAGTTTTTTCCAGATCTTATGGAAAATTGGTTGGAGGGTATTGGCTGCTAAGATAGGATCAGTTTTGAGCAGTTCTGCATTCAGATTATCTGAATCAGGAGCTTTTCCGTTCTTTTAGAGTTTTGATTACTGCTACAATTTCAGATATGGTGGATGGTTCAATACTTATTTCCAGTTCAAAGCTAGGCTCTGGGATAGTAGGTAGATCATTTTGGAGATGGTCTGTTCAAAAATTCACTGAAGTGTTCTGCCCATCTTTTTTCTTGTTCCTTTTCTGATGGTAGTAAATTTCCCTGTTTGTCTTTCACTGGGATGTTAGGTGAAGACTTGTCTTTTCCACAGATAATTTTGGTAATTTTGTAGATGTTGCCTTGCTCTCTTTTATTAGCCGCTTTTCCTGCTTAATCTGCTAAATTATCCATATATTTCCTCTTATCAGCTCTAACCAGGGTTTTGACATTGCGATGTATGTCACTATATTCTTGTTGGTATTTGTCTTTCAATCTTGGTGATTTGGTATCATTGACTTTCTTTTTTGCCTGCCTTCTGATATTAATCTTCCATGTTTCCGGTGTGATCCAATCTTTTTTCTTTGTTTTTTGCTTATAGCCTATTCATTCCTCGCTACATTTAGTGTATATATCTGATATCTCATTCCACTTCTCATCTTATGTTACATTTTCATCTCTTACTGAGTTTTTCAATACCTGGTATCTGTTCTGTAACTTTATGGCAAAATCTCTTTTAACCAGGATATCCTCCAGTTATCAATATCAAAACGCTTCCTTGATGGAAGTTTCTTTCTAGTTGCCCTGAGTTTCAGTTGGATGAGAGCTGTTATCAGTTGGTGTTCAGATCCTACATCAGCTCCTCTCTTAACTTTCACATCTAATAATGATCTTCTTCATGTGCTTTTTATCATTAGATGACCAATCTGGTTTTTATTCCTGAGGTTTGGGGAATACCATGTTAGTTTGTGGATGTCTTTGTGTTGGAAAATGGAACCTCCTACTACTAAATTGTTTGTTAAGCAGAAATCGACAAGTCGTTCTCGTTCTCATTTATCTTACCACAACCATGTGTTCCCATAACTCTTTCGTAGCCAGTGTTGTCCAAACCCACTTTTGCATTCATGTCTCCCATGATAATGTTTATGTCATGGTTTGGTGTTTTATCAATTTCATGTTGTAATTGTTCGTAAAATACATCTTTGTTCTCATCATCAGCTTCATTCGTAAGAGCATAACATTGAAATAAAATGATGTTAATCTGTTTTCCTTTGAATCTTGCCATAATAATTCGACTGCTTATAGGTTTCTATTCTAATAGTGTTCTTTCTATACCATTTTTGATGATTATTGACACTCCATCATGATGTTGGTTATCATCTCGCCCAGAGTATAATACAGTAGATCCTGAAGTATTTGTCATCCTGCCAGAGCCTGTCCATCTACTCTCACTAACGCCTAAGATATGTAATTTGTACCTCTGCATTTCTGAGGTTATTTGAGCCAATTTTCCTGCTGCATACATTGTTCTGACGTTCCAAAAACCAATTCTGATTATAGTTTTGGCCATGTTAAGGGTCTCCGTTATCCTGTTTGTAGTTTCCTTTCGGCTTTCACTACCTTCATCCTTGCTCCACTGTTGGTGCGTTGGAGACTCTCTTCCACAGCTGTAGTTATATTCTTCGTTGCTGTTTCTGTAACATGAGGGTTTTTTTATTTGTTAGGGTCGTTAACCCTAAGCAAAACCTTCTACGTGTAGGGTCGGGTTATTCTGTAGGGGTTTTCCATCACTTAGACGACTGCATGAGCTAACGAGTTCCATCTACCCGGATTTTCTTTCTGGATTTACTTCCATAGCCTTTAACTTTCCAAAGTCACCCACACGGCAGTGGGGCTAATATCCCATAGCTGGGACAAGGTTGATGAGAGCTAGGGCGTATCCACTCGCCAGTGGGCCTGCACTCTGCATCTCTAGGGCCCTTGCTGCTCCGAGATCCCTTGCAATTATTTCCCATGATCATATGAAAAGAGATAAATGATCTGTAATTAAATTGGTACGGTGGGTTGATGTTTTGGATGGAATCTAGATAAATGGAACAATTGAAAAATCAAAAAATCACTCTGATGTATTACAATAGGAACGAGTAACGAGAGTTACAACATGAAATGTAGCTACAATATACATTTTCAGTGATATTTTTCATATGCCTTGTTGGGGAAATCACATGTCGCACATTATTATGTATTCACTACATATAAATCTGTTGTAGAGTTGTCACTGGGTCACACATACTTGTTCTATATCTGTATCAATTAGGAAATCACATCCCTAATTGCAACGAAATCATTCTGTCATTATGAAGAAACATATCATTGTAATTGGTTGAACCGTCCAACAAAAGACTGGACATCTGCGGTTTTGTTGAGGAAATCAATTGTAAATAAAATGGTTAAATGTCATTCGATCTGATCTTTTGATAGGGGTTTAATCCACTTGTACACAACCAGGATTTTTTTTCCATTCCATTGATGTGTCTGGGCTTTTGGTTTTGCCATTTGACTTTTCCTTGGATTTCAGTATTTTTGTTTTTTAAAATTATAAGAAGACTATCGATTAGCATGTGCCCTAAACAAGAACTGTCCGTCATTCCGTATATTATTCTCTAATTGAGATTTTTAAAAGGTTTTGTATAAACAAGATGACGGTGAATTACAGAAAATAAAACCTTCCAAAATAATGTTAACAAAATTCCTTTAGTAAAAGGAATTCATATTTTTTTTTACTAATATTAGAAACCCCCCTTTTCCAACACCGAATGCAAAACGTCGGTATGCCGGTTTACTTAATGATGTACTATGGCGATCTAAGTTAAAATTTAATAAAAAAAAATACGAAAATCAACGGAAGAGTATTAGTTAAGGATAAAAAAAGAAGCTTACAATAATGGTAGGTCACTCATGGAGCTCCTTTTCGAGATACTTCATTTATAAAATATGGCGGGAAAAGGCTGACTCGGACCTTTACCTTATATTTGCATTGGATTTTTTGGGTCTCAAATCAAAAAAAGGAAAATTTAGAATCTGCTTAAATTTTGTCAAATGACCTTTTTAATATGAGCTATTTTATAAGTTTTATTTTAAAAAATAAATAGGTGTTATGGGGAAATATATTTTACCTTGCATTGTATGGAAAAACACCAAGGATTTCGATCATTTGACACTTATTCCGAAACCTCACCTAATTACATCCTTAAAGTGACATTTTGACTGAATATGGATTGGCATGCGGGTTGATACATGCATAGTTTGGAGTTCGTGCATACAATTTGGAGTTCATGTGATTTCCTTAGTCTTTGTTGGGTTTAATTGTTGTTGGGGTTTAAAAAATAGTTATTAAAGGTACCTGGATTATAATGTAATAGTACGCCAGAGAAGCGTTTCGTCTACATAAGACTCACCAGTGACGCTCATATCAATAAATAGTTATAAAGCCAAACAATTACAAAGTTGAAGAGCATTGAGGATCAAAAATTCCCCAAAAAGTGCCAAATACGTATAAGGTAATATATGCCTGGGATTAGAAAATCCTTAGTTCTTTCAAATCAAAGTTTTAAAAACAGGAAATTTATAAAAATTACCTATTTATTGTTGTTCATGTTAACACAAAAGTGCTGACTACTGGGCTTTTTAAACCCTCGGATGTGAAACGTCCACCAGCAGTGGCATCGACCCAGTGGTGTAAATAAAATGTGAGCTTTGGTAAACTACAGTAACTGCAACTTCAAATTCAATTATAGGTCTGAAGTTCGAATTTTCAAAATATCCACATATGAATGATTAGAATTAATATAGGACATTAATAATAGAAACCAAAAGAAGAAAAATGCTATGTTATCATTGTAGGTTGAAAACGTGATTAGCTTCCTAAATTGAAACCTGGTGGTAGAAGTCCAGGGGAAATTTTCATATTTTCATAGGGTTGAATTTCCCCCAAAAAAATATTATTATTGCTTTTATACATCAGTTTTAACAAGTTAGAGGTTTGGCTAGCTATAAAACCAATTTAATGCACCATTTTCTACATAAGAAGATGCCTTTACCAGTCAGGAATATGACAGTTGTTATCACAGGCACTTGTCTCCGAATCCCCCTCCCATATATACCTTAATATAACATTATATTAAGGTATATATACATTTTTTTCTCAGACATCTGCCTGTGGTTATCCATTTATTTGATGTGTTTGAGCTTTTGATTCTGCCATTTGATAAGGAACTTTCTGTTTTGAATTACCTGGGAATTCAGTATTTTCATGATAGTTACTTTTTATCAACATAAATTAAGTATTGCTATACTTCATTTTTTGTGTGCATCATTTCAAATCGACTTTTGTTAAGTTAAATAATAATTCCTTTTTAGTACCTAATAAGGTTCATTTGTTTCAAAATAAGCAAAAAAAAAACACCATTGATTATGACTTATTCACTTGCAACTGAATAATTCGACCTCATTGAATCCATTTTTATGTGAACTTTAATTTAACCCCTTAGCTTGAGATGGAAAACACGTGAATTGTATGTGTAATAAAATTGAGAAAGGAAATGGTGAATATGTCAAAGCGACAACCACCCGACCATAGAGCAGACAACAGCCGAAGGCAACCAATGGGTCTTCAATATAGCGAGAATTCCCGCACCCGTAGGTGTCCTTCAGCTGGCCCCTAAAAATATGCACAATAGTACAGTGATAATGGACGTCATACTAAACTCCGAATTATACACAAGAAACTAAAATTTAAAATCATACAAGACTAACAAAGGCCAGAGGCTCCTGACTTGGGACAGGCGCAAAATTGAGGCGGGGTTAAACATGTTTATGAGATCTCAACCTTTCCCCTATACCTCTAGCCAATGTAGAAAAGTAAAAGAATAACAATACGCACATTAAAATTCAGTTCAAGAGAAGTCCGAGTCCGATGTCAAAAGATGAAACAAGAGAAAATAAATAAAATGACAATAATACATAAATAACAACAGACTACTAGCAGTTAACTGACATGCCAGCTCCACACCTCAATTAAACTGATTGAAAGATTATGTCTTCATCATATGAATATCAGGTACAATCCCTCCCGTTAGGGGTTTAGTATCATACTATCATAAAATATATGAGAAGAACATAGCCCGTGTCATGCCAACAACTGTTTTTTTTATAAATAAATGTGTTTAGTTCCGATGCAAAGACCCTATCAGTGAATCAATGTTAAAGCCAAAATATGCAATCTTTAATGACCTGACAACAGTATCGTAACTATATCCCCTTTTAATAAGTCTATTTAAAGGTTTTGTTAGTTTCTGATGAGAATACTGACATTTTTGTGCTTTATAAAGAATATTTCCATAAAAAAATGGATGTGAAATATCTGAACGTATAAGATGTCTGCATGTTGAGTTATATTTACGAATTATTTCCTTATACCGGTGATAAAATTTAGTAAATGTTTTGACCAGTTTGTGATATCGATAACCCTGGTGTAATAATTTTTCAGTAATACATAAATTTACGCTAAAATCTAATACGTTGTTACATTCACGAGCGAATCGTACAAGTTGAAATATATAAACACCATAAGATGGTGACAAGGGAACGTCAACATCTAAAAATGGATAATTAACAATAGGAAATGAAAAATCATCTCTTTTATCATAAATTTTTGTATTAAGCTTCCCGTTTATAATATAGATATCAAGATAGAGGAAAGGGCAGTGGTCATTGATATCATTAGCTTCATTTAAAGTAAGTTCTACAGGATAAATTTCTTTAGTATACATACTGAAGTCGTCATTATTGAGAGCCAATATATCATCCAAATATCTAAAAGTATTGTTAAATTTTTGTATCAAATGTTGTTTTGATGGGTCTTTGCTAATTTTAGTCATAAATTGTAACTCATAACAATACAAAAACAGGTCCGCAATAAGTGGTGCACAGTTAGTCCCCATTGGAATTCCAATAACTTGACGATACACGGAATCTCCAAAGCGAAAAAAATGTTATCAAGTAAAAATTCAAGCGCATAAATAGTATCAAAGCATGTCCAATTGTCATAGTTCTTTTGTTTATTGCTACTAAAAAATGATCTAAAAGAGTTTGAACATATGTAATCGCATTACGACTTTTTAAATGTCCAGTTAATTAGGGATGAGAATTTTTCTTAATAAGAATATGAGGCAAAGTGGTTTATAGGGTTGAAAAATCAAAACTTTGAACAGATTCAAAATCACCAATATATGCATGCAATTTGTCAAGTACTTCCAACGAGTTTTTGACACTCCAAAAATAATTAATTCCACTATTTTCTAAGGCCTTATTTGAACAATTTATTATCAGGTTTTTTATTGTACCAAGTGTACTAGTAAGTAAAACAGACAATTTAGTAGTTGAACAATGGCTAGAAGATGAAATAGATCTATATTTGTAAGGTTTTTTGTGCAGCTTCGGAAGCCGTAAAGTTATAAAAAAGGAAGAGCATGTCAACATTGAAAGTGAAATAAGTTAAATCATTTGATTGACTGATTCAATCCACAAACAAACATTCTAAAACAGTTAAAAACGATGAATAACATTTATTTTTATCTGTAATATGAAATTAAATAGACGTAGAATATTTCAACTGCACGTGTTTGCTTAATCTATTTATATCTATATTTATGTTTACATCGCTTATATGGTTATCGGATGACTATAGAGGTCAATTCGATAAATAATTTATAGATGGCGTCTAGAGTCAAATACACACGAAACGAAGCTACTTATTATCATGCCTGTGCCTTATTTATTGTTTTATTTAGACTTTTAATAGTTTAGATAAACGTTTTACAATGTTTTAAGAATCAGTGAACATGAATTTGACAGCTTGTGCCCCTTTAACTGAGTGGATTAAAGGTACTCGATCATGTATTCAGAAACGCTTTAAAAAACTACGATGTACTAGGAGTAGAAGGGTTTCTATTCAATTCAAGATCCCAGAGGTTGTGGATGCTTTATCCTCTTTGCATGACAAATATGCCGTTGTTCCAACAGATCTATATAGAATCCAATAATATTGTCTGCATACGTAAAAACCATTACTTTGAATGTCTCAGACAAAAGAGTTTCGAATAAACAGCAAAACTGGTAATCCCACATATTCTTTAACATCATTTAAATGAATGAAATCTTACATAACTACAAATCTGACATTTGTTGGAACTAAAACATCAAAGAAAACGATAAAAATCTAGTGTCATTTTAATAGACACAAAAACTTCATAAAACTCTTCAAACATAGCTGGATCATCGAGATGCTCGACTAAACATTGTGATGGGATATATTCAACCAGTGGTGTCAGTTATCGTAGATATACATTTCTTGTTTTGTGTTATAACAATTCTTATTTTGTGAAGAACTGATTCTATCAGAAAATGTAGTGAAGATGATAATATCAATATCCTGGACGACAATATATATATTTGTTGAGTTTGAAGGTTTGATATTTCAACAGCCAGTCGGTACTCAAATGGATACTAATTGTGCTCCCCTAACGCTTCGATTTGTTTTTGTACTTGTATGAAGCAAAATTCATTCAAAAACCTTCTAAAAGACAAAAAGAAAAAGAGACATTGCGAAATTCTTACTAATGATGATGTCCTATCACTAAATAACCCATACTTCAGTCAGTACTTACACCTCATTATAGCGAAATAAAAGATACAACTGATACTACAAGTACTGCTCCATACCTGGATCTTCTCCTCAATATTGACAACGATGGAAGATTTCACGCAAAATAAAGGCAACAGAGGTATACCTCTGTTCGAAAGTCATAAATCGATCGAGAGAAAACTAATCCGGGTTACAAACTAAAACCCTGGGAAACACATCGACTTTAAGAGGAAAAGAACGAAACAACTGACGCGCGTTTTATTTACATAAAACTCATAAGCGACGCTCAGAACAAAATAGTCAGAGAGCCAAACAAGTATAAAGTTAAAAAGCATTGATGACCCAAACTTACAAAAAAGTTGTGCCAAATACAGCTAAGAATATTTATGACAAATGGGATGATTTAAACTACTAACTATCAATTTCACATTTCTCAGCAGCTTTGTACCATCTTCCCCATCGTATGGTGTTTACATATTTCAGTTGATACATCAGGCGTGTGCATGTTCGTACCGTACGGACATCATGTACAGGAGTGTACTCCTTACGTAGAAACTACTTCAACAGAACGTGGACATAATCAAGAATTAGTTGATCTATTTAATGTGTCTGTGTCTAGACTAACTACCGACATTTTTACTACCTCTTATGTTGTCTGATCTGTCTAGTACCGAACGTGACCTATTACCGAATATCACTGTTTTGCAGAGTGTGATTTTTATGCCCCAACTACGATAGTAGAGGGGTATTATGTTTTCTGGTCTGTGGCTCCGTTCGTTCGTCCGTTTGTTCGTCTGTTCGTTCGTCTGTGCGTCCGTTCAGGTTAATGTTTTTGGTCATGATAGTTTTTGATGAAGCTGAAGTCCAATCAACTTGAAACTTAGTACATTTGTTGCTTATGATATGATCTTTCTAATTTTACAGTCAAATTAGACTTTTGATCCTAATTTCACGGTCCACTGAACATAGAAAATAAAAGGGGGAGTTTCAGGTTAAAGTTTTTGGTCAAGGTAGTTTTTGAGGAAGCTGGAGTTCAATCAACTTGAAACTTAGTACACTTGTTGCTTGTGATATAATCTTTCTAATTTTAAAGTCAAATTAGACTTTTGACCCCAATTTCACGGTCCACTGAACATAGAAAATGAAAGTGGGAGTTTCAGGTTAAAGTTTTTGGTCAAGGTAGTTTTTGATGAAGCTGAAGTCCAATCAACTTGAAACTTAGTACACTTGTTGCGTATGATATGATCTTTCGAATTTTAAAGCCAAATTAGACTTTTGACCCCAATTTAACGGTCCACTAAACATAGAAAATGAAAGTGGGAGTAGGAGTTTCAGGTTAAAGTTTTTGGTCAAGGTAGTTTTTGATAAAAATTGAAGTCCAATCAACTTGAAACTTAGTACATATGTTCCCTATAGTATAATCTTTCTAATGTAATGCTAAATTGGATTATTACCCAATTTTACGGTCCATGGAACATGGAAAAGGATAGTGCGCGTAGGGCATCCGTGTACTTTGGACACATTCTTGTTTGTTTTAATAATATACAGAATATTTTACTTTCAAGGTGCCGTCTTACCTTCGGGTGAAGCTTTAAAGCCTACAAGATTCAAAGAGATAAATTTGAATCCTGTATGCCTTAAAGATTATGTTTGCCAAATTTGACCCAACTTTCAAAGTTAATTGCCATTATTACATTGACGTTTTGATACCTCCATAAGACTAGTAATGCCATGGTTATATGTACCAATATGAAGTACTAGTCGTCAAAAACAGATTTGCTAGATGTATCACCTTATTATACTCAAGAAATCAAGTTAACACTTTTAGAAAGTTTAAAAGAGGGACGAAAGATACCAGAGGGACAGTCAAACTCAAAAATCGAAAATCAACTGATAACGCCATGGGTAAAAATGAAGACAAACAATACTACACACGACACAACATAGAAAACTAAAGAATACGCAACACGAACCACACCAAAAACTAGGGGTGATATCAGGTGCCCTGGAAGAGTAAGCAGATATTGCTCCACATGTGGCACCCATCGTGTTTCTTATGTTTTAACAAATCCGATAATTAGTCTAATTCGGTAGGTCATATTCATGAAAAGGAAGGGGATTGTAGTTACGTTTGGAACATATCCGATATTATTTGTGAAACGGTTACTCCATAACGGTCAACCAACTCGTGATGAGGTCCGTAAAATTTACGAAGGGATGATTCCAACTTCACCATTTTAAATTATTGGTTTATTAGCTTTCTGGTGGGCAGCAACCCTTTATCAAGAAAATCATGATAGGAAATGCAAGCACGAGAAAATCGTATCAATTGGGAGATATATACCCCGTATGCAGGTTCTGCTGGAATGTTGCTACTTAGAAATGGAAAGATTACAATTGGAAAGCTGAAATCATCTCTTTTGTCGTAAATCTTTGTTTGAACCGACCCTCATTTTCAATTTCTAGATGTAAGTCAAGATATGAGGCCGAATTAACTGTGTATGTAGTATCCCTTATCTCTAGTTCAATGGGATGTATGTGTGTTGGTGTTGAACACCACTTTCAGGTGCCTTGGCAATACCATGACTGCTAGTCTTTAGAGATGGTAAAGCTGTAATATCCGGTCGAAAATACTGATCTCCCAAGAAATACTAGAGACCCTTGTCAATAATGATCGGGGTCCAACATACCTCGCCATAAGTAGAGTTTGAACCGCAGAATAAAAAATACGGTTACTAGTATAATCATCAATTCTGTATTATTCCCTATAGCTTCAAAACAACAACAGAATTAAAAAAAAAATAAGAAAGTTTAGGTGCCACTCGTTTTGAGTCTGGTGCAAATACAAAATTGTATCCTGGTATCTATGATGAAGTCACTTACAACCACTGGGTCGATGCCACTGCTTGTGGTTTTAATTTGAAAATGTAAATTGCAGAATTGTTTATTAATATTTATTTTGTATCCCCTTCAGCATAATTACACTCAAGTGGTTATCCTACTACAAAAATATCAACAGTGATTTGTAATGAATCTAGGCTTATTAATGCATCTGAATTGTGACCCTTTATGAACATCTATGGGGTAAAATCATTCGTGCTCTCGGCCACCTAAATTGACAGTGTTTACATGTTACCCAATTTAAACTTTCCTCTTCAGCTTTCTTGATCTTGATTCTGACCTTGCACCAACTGGGAAATATATAAATGAGGACGAGGGGGGTAACACATAGGTTTTTGATTTTGCCATTTGATTACTGACTTTTCATTTTCCTCGGAGTATGGTATTTCTGTTTTACCTTTTCCGTGAAATCTAGTAGGGGATTTACTTCCAGAAGAGTAAAATGAGGCCCCTTCAACTTCCCAAACAAAGAAGAATGCCACCAAACATCTCTTTGCGATGATTCGCAGATAAATCAAGAACTTGATGAGGTCTTTCGTCTTTGAATATAGGTATCAAAGGTACCAGGACTATAATTTAATGATATCTTTAAAATATTTTTATGTTCAGTCTTACGGTCTAACCACCTCAACTATATAAGGCATTCTAATATTTCGAGGGCAAGAATTTCGGAATAGTTACTTTCTTATTCTTTTGCTCCGAAATTGCTTCGACATGGAACTGCCCAGAAACATCTCTACCTCCTCTTATGAATGATGTATATAATATTTAAACATTTAAACTCGTGATGTCTAAGCTATTTCTATATACTCTGTGTTTTAATCAATACTTTTGTTGTCAGCAGGATCCTAGAGAATTGCGAAATCACTTATTTCATGTTATATCACCAGCTGACTTTACCTGCAGAGGTTTCTTTCTCTCGTTGTACTATTGAAACATCACTGAGTAATTAATTTTATTCAGGCTTTGCGTTATAATCAGAACTAGATTTCATTGAGATGGGAGCCATCTCTTTGGGCCCCGCTGTCAATAATGTGGGGTAAATAAGTTGTATGGATAATCTGATATGAAGCATTATTTGGAAGTTATTACATAGTCTCACATGTGATTTTAATCTAAGATTTTAAGTTAAAACTGATAAATATTCTCAACTTACTTTCATAGTATAATAGTGATATGACTGCATGATGTGAACTCATTGTTGACTACTCTAAGGTGACTTCTGGATATATGGATTGATGTTTGAACAATGTTTAAAGATGCTGCCCAATTGATATTTGTCACATATTTTTAGAATTATGCCTTCAATATATTATGACCCACCAAGTATAAAGTATGAAATATTAACGGTTCTCGAGAGGTAAAGCGGACACAATTTGTTAAGAACAACGAACGGATGGACAGACCAACGGACTGACCTTTGACCTAGGATGCATACATTATGACACATTTAATATATATGTTAAGTTAAAAATGTTTGTCAGGTATAAAGTATGAAATAATAACAGCTGTCCTCTCAAAATATAGTGTGGATCAAATTTGTTAGCGATGGACAGACCAACAGACAGACAGACCTTTGACCTAGGAAGTGGTACATACATCATGACACACCCTCTGGTGTTGGTTAAAATGGATGTCAAGTATAATATTTGAAATCATAATGGTTCTCAAGATATAGAGCGGACACAATCTTCACAACAGAACACAGGGTTGTCAACTGAAACCAAAGTTTTTTTGACGTTGACCTTTGACCTAGGAAGTTGTACATACATCATGACACGCCCTCTGGTGGTGGTTAAAATGGATGACAAGTATAAACTTTGAAATCATAACGGTTATCTAGATATGGAGCGGACACGATCTTCACCACAGGACACGGGGTTGTCAACTGAAACCAAAGGTTTTGACCTTGACCTTTGACCTAGGAAGTTGTACATACATCATGACACACCCTTGGGTGTTGGTTAATACTCATGTTAAGTATTAAGTATAAAATCATAACGGTTATCTAGATATGGAGCGGACACGATCTTCACCAAAGAACACAGGGTTGTCAACTGAAACCAAAGTTTTTGACCTTGACCTTTGACCTAGGAAGTTGTACATACATCATGACACACCCTCTGGTGGTGGTTAATATACATGTAAAGTATAAAGTATGAAATCATTATGGTTCTCTAGATATGGAGCGGACACGAAAGTGTTACGGACGGACGGACAGACGGACGGACAGACGGACGGACGGACAGACGGACGGACGGACAGACGGACGGACGGACGGACGGACGGACACACTGATCACTATAGGGCGACCCGCCTTTTCGGCGGGGCCCTAATTAATAATGGTAACATATTTATTGAAATAAGTTAAGGCAACAGTAGTTTACCGATTTTCAAACCAAAGTAACACACATAATATGAGTGAATCGCATGAACTACCGGTGGAGCGAGACCAGACCGGTCGACAGGATAAACGTCATCTGTTATGTACACACCACCTGCTACGTGAATTCGCGCTCAATCAAAATGTCACAATCGGTATCTTTCGCCCCTCTTTGCAAACGTTACGTATAAGCTGAGATATGAACACCATACAATGAATGAGTTGATATGTTACAAATAAACAAAGGGAAGTAGACCATTAAAAATGATACCAGAACTTCACAATAGCCTTTTTCCTATCTTTTATAATCTTCTGTGTGAATTCTGTTTCTTACGAGTGCAAACATGCGTCTATAGCGGGTCTGTGGTAATGCGCAATTGTTTCCCATTGATATATTGACTGTCTTGCTGAACTATCAATCCGCCTAATTCAACAAACACGTTGTCGATGAAAGTTCCAGCATTTGAAGTGTGTTTTACAAATGACTGGAATGAAATGGAATGATAGTGGTTGGTATCAATTGAGCTCTTGTACTGAACCATTGGTACCCTTAATTTATACCTTACATTTGGTAATCAAGTCTGGTGATGTGACGCAATAGGAAATATAGTGTTATTCGATAACATTTCTGTTTACTTTGAAAGGGCAAATTGCTGAACCTTCTTAGACCAATCAGCCTACGGGTGGTCCTTTTTTTGACGTGTTTCAGATTCAAAACGGATTAGAACTATTGGGATGATATAAATACCTTTGTACCCTAATTGGTCAAAGAAAACCCAGTCAACCTTAACCCTATAGGCAAGTCTCGTGTAATACGTTTATGACATGAAATTGCTTTAGCCTCACCAAATTTAGTGCCTGTAATATCATCAGGCTATCTGGTTTTGTAATAGTTTTAATATCCAATCAAACTGGTATGGTGAAGAAATAAAACTATAACACCTGCTTTATCCAAATCTGGTTAAAATTAAGATCCTGTTTACATGTTCTATAGACTGTTTGAAGATCGTTTGGGATTCTCTAATATTTTTGTAATGATACACACTTTCAACAATTTTGAAGGCAGAAATGTCATTGGCTGATGTAATTGTTTTCAGCACAAAATTCATTCAGGAAATTCACCTCTTTGTAAGCAAAACATGAACACAGGTAATGAATTTTAATAAGATTGGCTTTGGGAAGGACTAAAACCTTGCTAAGATCTTGGTTTAAAGTCATTGGACTGGGGGCTTTGGGAGGGACTAAAACCTTGTTAAGATCCTGGTTTAAAGTCATTGGACTGGGGGCTTTGAGAGAGACTAAAACCTTGCTAAGATCCTGGTTTTAAGTCATTTGACTGAGGGCTTCGAGAGAGACTGAAACCTTGCTAAGATCTTGGTTTTAAGTCATTGGACTGGGGGCTTTGAGAGAGACTAAAACCTTGCTAAGATCCTGGTTTAAAGTCATTGGACCGGGGGCTTTGGGAAAGACTAAAACCTTGCTAAGATCCTGGTTGAAAGTTATTGGACTGGGGGCTTTGAGAGACTAAAACCTTGCTAAGATCTTGGTTTAAAGTCATTGGACTGGGGGCTTTGGGAGGGACTAAAACCTTGCTAAGATCCTGGTTTGAAGTCATTGGACTGGGGGCTTTGAGAGAGACTAAAACCTTGCTAAGATCCTGGTTTAAAGTCATTTGACTGGGGGCTTTGAGAGAGACTAAAACCTTGCTAAGATCCTGGTTTAAAGTCATTGGACTGGGGGCTTTGAGAGAGACAAAAACCTTGCTAAGATCTTGATTTAAAGTCATTGGTCTGGGGGCTTTGAGAGACTAAAATCTTGCTAAGATCCTGGTTCAAAGTCATTGTACTGGGGGCTTTGAGAGAGACTAAAACCTTGCTAAGATCTTTGTTTAAAGTCATTGGACTGGGGGCTTTGAGAGAGAGTAAAACCTTGCTAAGATCTTGGTTTAAAGTCATTGGACTGGGGGCTTTGAGAGAGACTAAAACCTTGCTAAGATCCTGGTTTAAAGTCATTGGACCGGGGGCTTTGGGAAAGACTAAAACCTTGCTAAGATCCTGGTTGAAAGTTATTGGACTGGGGGCTTTGAGAGACTAAAACCTTGCTAAGATCTTGGTTTAAAGTCATTGGACTGGGGGCTTTAAGAGAGACTAAAACCTTGCGAAGATCTTGGTTTAAAGTCATTGGACTGGGGGCTTTGAGATACTAAAACCTTGCTAAGATCCTGGTTTAAAGTCATTGGACTGGGGGCTTTGAGAGAGACCGAAACCTTGCTAAGATCTTGGTTTAAAGTCATTGGACTGGGGGCTTTGAGAGAGACTAAAACCTTGCTTAGATCCTGGTTCAAAGTCATTGGACTGGGGGCTTTGGGAGAGACTAAAACCTTGCTAAGATCTTGGTTTAAAGTCATTGGACTGGGGGCTTTGAGAGAGACTAAAACCTTGCTAAGATCTTTGTTTAAAGTCATTGGACTGGGGGCTTTGAGAGAGAGTAAAACCTTGCTAAGATCTTGGTTTAAAGTCATTGGACTGGGGGCTTTGAGAGAGACTAAAACCTTGCTAAGATCCTGGTTTAAAGTCATTGGACCGGGGGCTTTGGGAAAGACTAAAACCTTGCTAAGATCCTGGTTGAAAGTCATTGGACTGGGGGCTTTGCGAGAGACTAAAACCTTGCTAAGATCTTGGTTTGAAGTCATTGGACTGGGGGCTTTGGGAGGGACTAAAACCTTGCTAAGATCCTGGTTTGAAGTCATTGGACTGGGGGCTTTGAGAGAGACTAAAACCTTGCTAAGATCCTGGTTTAAAGTCATTTGACTGGGGCTTTGAGAGAGACTAAAACCTTGCTAAGATCCTGGTTTTAATTCATTGGACTGGGGGCTTTGAGAGAGACAAAAACCTTGCTAAGATCTTGATCTAAAGTCATTGGTCTGGGGGCTTTGAGAGACTAAAATCTTGCTAAGATCCTGGTTCAAAGTCATTGTACTGGGGGCTTTGAGAGAGACTAAAACCTTGCTAAGATCTTGGTTTAAAGTCATTGGACTGGGGGCTTTAAGAGAGACTAAAACCTTGCGAAGATCTTGGTTTAAAGTCATTGGACTGGGGGCTTTGAGATACTAAAACCTTGCTAAGATCCTGGTTTAAAGTCATTGGACTGGGGGCTTTGAGAGAGACCGAAACCTTGCTAAGATCTTGGTTTAAAGTCATTGGACTGGGGGCTTTGAGAGACTAAAACCTTGCTTAGATCCTGGTTCAAAGTCATTGGACTGGGGGCTTTGGGAGAGACTAAAACCTTGCTAAGATCTTGGTTTAAAGTCATTGGACTGGGGGCTTTGAGAGAGACTAAAACCTTGCTAAGATCTTTGTTTAAAGTCATTGGACTGGGGGCTTTGAGAGAGAGTAAAACCTTGCTAAGATCTTGGTTTAAAGTCATTGGACTGGGGGCTTTGAGAGAGACTAAAACCTTGCTAAGATCCTGGTTTAAAGTCATTGGACCGGGGGCTTTGGGAAAGACTAAAACCTTGCTAAGATCCTGGTTGAAAGTCATTGGACTGGGGGCTTTGCGAGAGACTAAAACCTTGCTAAGATCTTGGTTTGAAGTCATTGGACTGGGGGCTTTGGGAGGGACTAAAACCTTGCTAAGATCCTGGTTTGAAGTCATTGGACTGGGGGCTTTGAGAGAGACTAAAACCTTGCTAAGATCCTGGTTTAAAGTCATTTGACTGGGGCTTTGAGAGAGACTAAAACCTTGCTAAGATCCTGGTTTTAATTCATTGGACTGGGGGCTTTGAGAGAGACAAAAACCTTGCTAAGATCTTGATCTAAAGTCATTGGTCTGGGGGCTTTGAGAGACTAAAATCTTGCTAAGATCCTGGTTCAAAGTCATTGTACTGGGGGCTTTGAGAGAGACTAAAACCTTGCTAAGATCTTGGTTTAAAGTCATTGGACTGGGGGCTTTAAGAGAGACTAAAACCTTGCGAAGATCTTGGTTTAAAGTCATTGGACTGGGGGCTTTGAGATACTAAAACCTTGCTAAGATCCTGGTTTAAAGTCATTGGACTGGGGGCTTTGAGAGACTAAAACCTTGCTAAGATCCTGGTTCAAAGTCATTGGACTGGGGGCTTTGAGAGAGACTAAAACCTTGCTAAGATCTTGGTTTAAAGTCATTGGACTGGGGGCTTTGAGAGAGACTAAAACCTTGCTAAGATCTTGGTTTAAAGTCATTGGACTGGGGGCTTTGAGAGAGACTAAAACCTTGCTAAGATCTTGGTTTAAAGTCATTGGACTGGGGGCTTTGAGAGAGACTAAAAACTTGCTAAGATCTTAGTTTAAAGTCATTGGACTGGGGGCTTTGAGAGACACTAAAACCTTGCTAAGATCTTGGTTTAAAGTCATTGGACTGGGGGCTTTGAGAGAGACTAAAACTTGCTAAGATCTTGGATTAAAGACATCGGACTGGGTATAAAACTATAACCCCCAAAATTAACTAGTTTGAGAAAGCAACAACTAAACCAAACAAGAAGTTCAAAGAAGTCATATTCACTATCATAAACTTAGACAAGAATAAGAATAATGAAGAGGAAATATTTTATTTTAATGCTCAAATAATGATACTTAAAAAATAAATGTAATGTAAAATGGCAACTATTGTTTAATGCCATCATCTGAAGACAAAAAATAAAGTTTTTATTCTGTGAAATTCTTTTAGAAATTTCAATAGACAGAAAACTGTTTTCTTTTTTTTTTTCATTAATAAAATTCCAGCTGTGTAATATACAAACAGAAACTTATTATAAAAAAATATTATACAGAACAGATTGATCATTTTTAACAAAAGGGAATATTTAAAAAAATCAAAGTGATGGATATCACTCATGGAAAGATTAGAACAGTAGTTTGAATTATTTCATATTAAGGTATGGGGGGATGAACATTTATAGAGCGCTATTCCTGAAAATTGCATTTACAGCAGATCTTTAGAAGAAAACTTGCTTTTCCATTGTGAGGATAAAATGAGCTCAAATTAAATAATATGAGTCTCTAAATTTGCACAATTTTATTTAAACTGCTGTTTATATCTAATCGAATAATGTTAATATATTAAAGCTGTTAATGTGAAAGTATCTCCTCCTGGTTAATGCTGACCATTTTCATCATACATGCACTGTATATTATATTGTTGTATATTACTATATACTTATTGTCTCTGTAACTATGTCATTAGTTGATCGATCAATCGATCATTGATTGATTGATTGATTGAATTCCTGATAAAAAAGTGAACTTATCTAAATTGTTGATTAATTACAGATGATTATTGGAAATTTATCAAGTAAATTATAGGACATACTTGAATACCTTTTATATATTCATATTAATATTCATATTTCATTTTTTTAAGATCTTGTTAATCCATTAATCATTTATCTTTCAGATATAATTTACAGAATCACTTTGTGTAATGTAGATTAAAAGTAATTGGCAATAAATAAAAGTATCATCCTTATAAATATCAAACATCTAATAAACACATTTGTGTATTCAATTATGAGGTCAAATACTTGTGTATTAAGAATTATTACATATGAGAGTGGTCTGTATAATTATGTAAGACTGAAGTTGATAGGTAATGTGGTCAATTTGATTGGCAGTTTAGGAGGTGGGGCATTGTAATTAAAGGTCCACCTTGTCTCTGATTGTTTAGTGATAATGACATTTGTCAATAATACTAGTGGAATCAATACCCACTTACCTAATCAAAATGTTTTTAAAAAAGCCTGCACATCAACACACCTTAATTACATACATTCTTGACTGAACTGCTCCAATAATATACCCAGTTTTTTCAGTTTATTTGTGTATTATGTGCACATTCACGGGAACCATAGGGAACTATATTTTAGTGTGAATACATTTAGTAACAGTAGCTAACCTGTCCTGTTGTTAGGGAGGGTGGTGCCTAAGTAAAGATTTAGAACAAGTTCTAATCTTTCCAAAAATCATTTCAAACTGAAAATCTTCTATTTCAGTTCGAAGAATTAAGTACAACAACAAGATAAATTAATATTGCAAGCTGTCCCTATCTATAACAAAATAACAACTACCACATTCCATTGTTGACATCTAAAGCAAATACACTTCCTAGCCATTTGTAGCTTTATATTGATTCAAGTCATTTGTGTGATCTCAAACAGCTTTACAAATTTAACTTCAAACAAATCAAGTATGCCACTTATCTTAGTTTTTGATTATGAATAAATTGTAAGAAAAATTAATGTCATGCTAGCACAAAAGAGGTCATTTGGTGCCTTACAGTATTGGACATCATCACTCTATTATAAACATGTGCTAGACAAGGATCAAAAATTACCTCTCCTGTCACTAATTTATGTGTGTCGAGTCAAGCATTTATCTTTCATATAATATCATGTAAATGTTCATAAGACATTGGTCCATCATATATTAACATATTTACAATAATTAGCTCATACGTTTACTTAATGATAATGCTGATTAAACATGGAGAGCAAATATTATAATATATTTCACAGTGTAAGCATTTCTAACATAAATTCCTCTATATAATACTGATCAGTTCAGGATCTTTTTAGTGAAGTTTCAATCAGTTCTTGACAGTCATGTGTAGTGACATAATTTCAATATGGATGTTGCGAATATTCAATATATTACTTAGACAAAAAGTTATATATAGTTAAAAAAAATAATTTGTGACTCAAGTGTTTAGGCAAATAATTATCTAAATTTATATTCATGTAAAACAAAATTGTGACACCAGTTTTACTAAACATTAAACCACTTTGTATGACTTTAATTTTAACACCAGGAATATAGTGACACAAACTGTATGCTCCAACAATTTTACTCAAAAATTTATCACAGATCATTTAAATACTATTGAAATATCAAAATCTGAGAAAACTTTGTGAAAAAAATGCCAAAATTCTTATTAACAACATCAGTAAAACAGCAATAAATTAATAACATATACATTATAATCTCAACCTTCATACAAAAATAAAGTTGACCAACATTATCTATTAAAACCCAGACTAACATTATCTATTAAAACCCAGACTAACATTATCCGTAAAACCCTGCCAGCAGTTTGAGCACACATTGAAATATTATTTGGTATTTTAAAATAATATGAGAAATACCTTGACCTGTATAATAATTTTATTGCACTGACAAATAACTACCTCTATTGAGTTATAGCACTAAAACCTCTACAAAAACCTTTGATGTGAATTTTATTTCATTTCTGTACATGTATTAGCCTTTTGTAAATGTCTTGAGCCTACTCTAAAATACTACCCCTGACCTTTGATTGCAATATGCACAGCGTGAAGAGAAAGAATAACACTATTTATCATTCGTAAAGTTTAAACAGGGAATCAAAGTTAATAAATATGACTTCATATATTAAAGTATAGAAAATGTACATTGTGAAGAGAAAGAATATCAATATTTATCCTTTGCAAAGGTTTAACAGGGTAAATAAGTATCTATAAATATATGTTGTCATATATTCAGCTTCTAGAGGATGTCAAAACCATTGGCAGACTTCCAGATGCAGATTTAGACATTAACAGACATAAAGAAGATAATAAAAAAAAAATGATCATATTTCCAATTAAATTTTAAATATAGTACAGTAAATGTAGAAAGCTTTCTCTATTGTAACTGTAAAATCGTTACTTTTCAATCAAATTCACAAGTGTGTCATTTATTTGTTATATGCCTGAAGTCATACCTTGTCATAATAAATAAGGATTATTTCAGATCATTTTATTATGAAAACTGATATACAATGTGATTTTTTGTAAAGATTTGAAAACTTATATTTGATGTGATATGTTGTGAAGATCTTTATCGACTTTACATGAATGAACTACTGATTTGCTGCCTTAAATGTAAGAGGGTAATTTGGTATTTAGTTTAATAAAAACCCTACTTAACTTGTAAAGATTAAGCAACTTCAATGAAATTGTAGCAAATTTGTTTGGCTTTCTTTATTAATACCTTTCTCAATCAGTTAAACAGATAAACTTAATTAACCTAACCTTTAAAGAGAAATTTACTAAATCAATTGAAATAAAAAATCAACTTCAAAGAGTTTATTCTATTCCTTCCTTTCAAAATATGAAAAATGTTAATCATTTTGTTTTAATGCATATTTTGACATATCTTTTCTGGCAATTTGAAATTGAAATTATTCCTTTTCCATCATTTGTTCTCTTTGTGCTAATAGGTATAATGTAAATGATAAATAAAATAAATATTAGTTTTTAATTAAAACAGTTATATTAAACCAAGAAGCTTTCATCCTGGTACATAAATCATGCTATCAGCTATATATAAAAAATGATGATAGCTGAGATTCAAAAGAGATTATAGAACTTATATGGTTATCACAATTTGAAAACTCTTTTTCAACTACTGTGGATTCTTATATTTTGGTGGGTATCAATTTTTGTGGATTGAAGAAAACTTGCAATTTCCAGGGTATTTGATTGTGTGGCTTTACAAATCTCTGCATACAAATCCTATAGAAAATGTGCAAATTTTTGAATTTATGGTTCACCTGTACCAATCAAAAACCAGGAAATGCGGTAAATTATCAAATTTATGCTTCACCTGTACCCATCAAAAACCACGAAATTCAGTAAATTATCAAATTTATGGTTCACCTGTACCCATCAAAAACCACGAAATTCAGTAAATTATCAAATTTATGGTTCACCTGTACCCATCAAAAACCAGGAAATTTGGTATTCAACAAATAATAATGAAACCACAGTATACAAAAGAGTGATGATATTGGGTTAGCATTGGTATCATAAAAAATGATAATTTGATTTTCATACAAGAAAACAAAGGATAAACAACAACTCTGATGGCATTCTGTTTCCTACACTTGACAAGCAATAAGCAACACTGTACTATACCTTAGGGCTATTCCAGAAAAAAATGTAGGGGGGTTGGAAGGCACATTTTATTAATAATACATGGGTAATGGGTATCAGAGCAACTTTTCACGCTATAATGCACTATAATTCTCAATTACAATTGTCTGGGTGGTGGGTGCTGACAAAAACTGCCTTTACCCCCCCCCCCCCCTACATTTTTTTCTGGAATAGCCCTTATGCATTTACTGTTGTCTGTAGATTTATTTATGGCAAGTAAAGGTAAAAGAAATATTTATCTACATACACCCTAATCATTCCTCAAAAGGTATGACTGACAATCTGACTTCATTTACCAACATAAAATCCACAATTAATGGATGTAAAGATAACAATATAGCAACCTTCTAATTTACCAAAAATATGATATTTGTAGCAAACAATTCTTTCATAAAATATATATTGTCTTCTATGACCCTATTATGAGAACTGAACATAATAATAATAATAATTAATCATATGTGTTATAATAATCATAATAAGTGAATACATTCTAAACATGTTAAAATTATTAAAAAAAAACATATTTTGTGAAATACACTTAAATAAATATTCAGTCTGATTGTGAATTATTGCTCAACTTAAAATCATTTGATATTTGTACAAATACAATGGAAAACAAGAAGTAATTGTAGCAGGATGCTCCCATAACTCACCATTCCTATGGTCCCATATTCATTTGATTTGATTTTTTGTCCCATACAAGAATATGTATGATTTAGGAGTGGGGATCTTGACCGTTTCAAGTTTCAAACTAAAGGGGGTGGGATGACCCCCTAGGGACTTCCCTTTTATTCTATTTCATTTGTTTTAATGTCCCCCTGGACCATTTACAAGATAATAGCACATTCTCAAATTGAACAGGTTGGGGTGTCCCCCAAGGACTTCCCTTTAATTCTATTTGATTTGTTGTATCTTCCCATTCAGGAATATATATGGTTTAGGAGTGTGGATCTTGACTGTTTCAAATTTCAAACAAAAGGGGGTGGGGTGACCTACAGACTTCCCTTTTATTTCATTTCATTTGTTTTATTGTCCCCTACAAGTATATATATATAGTTTAGGGGTGGGGATCTGGACCGTTTACGAGATAATAGCACATTCTCAAATTTAACGGAGTGGGGGTGACCCCTAGAGACTTCCCTTTAATTTCATTTGATTGGGTTTATCGTCCCATTCAAGTATATATATGTTTTAGGGGTAGGGATCAGGACCGTTTACAAGATAATCGCAAATTCTCAAATTGAAGGGACCCCCAAGGACTCACCCTATATTTCATGTGATTTGTTTTTTTGTCCTATCATCATTTATGAAGACTGTGTGTGTCTATCACAGTTTTCAAGTTATATTTATTTGAAAATTTTAGAAAATAAAATCCCATAGGGTTCTATAGTAAACCCCCTTTCTTCTTTCTGCCCTCAAAATACCCCTTAATAGACCCCAATGCACAAACGAAAGATTAATGGCTCACCTAGACAAATTAGTCTAACATTCTATGAAACCCTCAGTAAATCTGACAGGTTTTGGAGAAACACTGCGGACAAGTTCATTTTTTAGTGGCAGAAGAATAAGGAGGAAAGAAGAAGAAGAATAAAAATAAGAAGAACTGAGCAAAAACAATAAGTCTCCAAACTTTGTTTGGGAGACTTAAATATAGGAAGCTATGAAATACATTAAATAAAATATTTCATAATAAAAATAAAGGATTTTAAACTACTACTTGACAGGAAGCATTCGGTAAATGAAAACTGCTAACAGATGCTATGTTTTGTATTCCAGAACATTATTTTGTGAATTGGATTTTTTTTGTCATTCTCCTACTTTACTTTCTGAGAACATGACACAAATGGATGAGGGTGTTTAGGAATAGTTAATGAGATCATATATGAATAGGCACATGGTTAATACTGGTACTGATGAGATTTAACAAAGTCAAAAGTCAAGGTCATACAATGTTTTTTTTTCATTTTTTCTCTCTCAAATGTATGTATCCATTGCATGCTTGTTATTACACATGTATAGGAAATGTATTGATTATAAAAGTGTGGGCTTTACCGATTTAACAAGTTAATGTATTCTTGCTTTCAAGAAATATCAGTCAAACTAATATTTGTACAACTCCAAAAATGCAATTCATATCAATGAAAAATTATACTGTGAATATTGTTTTATTTGTGTTACATAAATCATTGAGGTTTTATGGTAATCAAAACTTTAATTTTTAAAAATTTTAAAATACTTTCCATTGATATGTGTATATGTGCAGTCAAAAACTATTCAATTATAATTTATTATAAAAATTAAAGCTATATACAAACCCTGAATCTTATAAATTTATATTTGTTTAACCAAAAATGAAAATTTAAATCCACCAATAAAATTCAATTCACAGTACAATTCCAAATCAATAACAAATAATACAAAACTGTCAAAAGGAACTAACAAAATACAAATGTCTAACAAGGCTAGGATGTTACAGTGAAAGAAAACAATTTTAAAAGAATAAATTTTCATATTATATTAAATCTAAAACATTATGTACCAATACAAAATATAATTAATGTATCTTTTTATTGGGCAAAAAATACCCACTGGTTCCTGTTGCAGGATAATAAATGTTTGTATTTTGGTTTTTCTTGATATGTTATAACCTTGTACAATGAACTATTCAGGCTGATATATTGAATTTAATAATGCCTTACAGAAATTAGCCCTGTATAGTTTATGCTCGGCACTATTTAGGTAGGAAGCACATATTTTAAAATTTTGCCCTTCATTAGCATCTTTTAAGTAAGCTTTTCCACATTATTAACATAGTTATTGTTGACGTTCAATTTTTCTTGCTTGGTATTTTTCCTTATTTTGAGATCACATAAAATGCCCTCAAAAACAGTAATATTGTTTAGACATTGAAATCCCTAAAAATAACACCCTGCCAAAATATACGCATGTTTGAATATGTTTATTTCGCTTTGATACTAGATTTTCTGATAAAATCTTCAAAGTTCATGTTAATTAATCAGCATGTTTTGGTGCAATAAAATAAATTGAAACAGAACAATATCAAAAACATTTAAAATAAAAACATAAAACATGTGTAAAGTATTAACTGAAAGACAAAAAGCAGTGCAATTATTACCATATCTGTGTTCAACTAGCTCAAATGACTATTTGAGCTTTCTGTAATGATAAATAACACAATGTTGATGTTGATAGCCTTATAAAAATAATAAGTACACTGCAATCAATAACACAATCAATATATTTACATTATGTGGTGTTGATGTTTTAAACATTAAAAATAAATAAATAAAAAAACAACTTAGTATTAAAATAGCCAGCTTTCATTTTTTTTTTATACAGAAAGCAGGTTCTGACCTAACAACATCTAATATTTAATTTATGATTCAGTTATGAGAGTATTTTCATAGAGAGTTATTTTTAATCAGTTTAAAAGTTCTTAGTTCATGAAAAAATTTCTTGTTAGTGGTCTTAGAATGTGCCATAAATACATAATTGAACAAATTATAAATCTGTAAAATTTTGTAATTCTATGAAGACAAGTTCATTAAATGCAGAAAAATAATGAAGATAAAGCATTATATACCCTACTATAAATATCAATAGCATATCTAAAATCTGGAATGGAGAAATATCAATATTAAGCTGAAATATTTGAACAATGAACACATGGTATGTGCCTTCTAAATATCATCTATATGGCAAAATTGTATTGTAGTTTTGTAGACCTCTTATTAAGCCACTGAGCCAGTCACTGCAACCTTGATAAAGGGAAGTCACTCTAGTTTACTTTCTACTCAAAGGGAGATTACTCAAGTTTACTAATTCCATTACCATTTGTACTTAACACCTTCTTTAGTTCTTGATAAGTCATAAATAATTTAGCATATTCTGGTTTGGTTACAGCATACTTTTTGAATTCATCTGAAAAAAAATTCAAGGTTAATGAATTTGCAGGTCAATGTTATTCCCACACTTAAAAGTAGATTTAGAGATTTCTGATGAAAAAAAATAGCGGTTAAAAGATGCAGATAAAGCATGACGAGTTCTTCCTTGCTACGGTTTATTAACTTTCTAATATAACCACACTATTCAGTTTGTCACTCCCGCAATACATTTACATCTTAGCAATAGAAAACTTTTGCAGAGACTTTAAAAACTATTTTTTTATTACAAATATTACTCCACAGATCAGTTCAAACTCCAAAAGGGTATATTTCAAGTATTAGACATTACTAGGCTTTTGCTTAGAGTTCTAATGCTGGTGGTAAAATTAAGGCTGCAAGACTACCATGTACAACAATTTAAATGGCGTAACTCGATCACTTAAAGCTCATTGGTTAGATGTTAAATGTAACCTACAATGTATATTATCATGTTAAATGTTTATTGTACCATACAAAATCAGGTAAACCAAATTAACTGTAACGGAAGAAATTTTTACAAGATATTTGACTATACAGATAATTATCCTGTAATGGATGAATTTCAGACACTATACCAAGAGCGAACCAACATTTATAGATCATTCTGCCACTACAGAAAGTCTATGAAGATCTGACTACACCAGTCTGGCTATATCACCAAGAACTGTTAATTAAATGATTTTGACATTACTTACTTTATATATGTTATATTTTTTTCAGCTGATACATGGCTTCTGCTAACTAAAGTTCAATTGGAGTTATTCTGATTAGAGACCTCAGTATGTAAGTTTTCCCTCTTTCACTCATTTAATCAATGAGACTGAATTTCAAAATATTTTAAAATCTTACCAAATGTAATCTTATCATCTTTGTTAATATTAATGTCTTGAAACAATTTTTCAACATCCAAATCATCCATCCCAAATGCATTGGATAATATTTCTGTCAGCTCTGCTTGTGTAATGTAACCTTTATCTCCATTGTCAAATAACTGTAATAAAATCACATATACAGACAATAGAACACCACATCATCACTAACAAGATCAGGAGCAAGTACTGTAGGAATTATTGCCTGCATTTATTATTGTAATTTTGTCATTTTAGACTAAAATGCGATTTAAATTTTTAAGATATTGAGAACAATCTTCTTAAATTCATAACCCTGTTGCATTTTTCACAATAATAAAATCATTGCAATAATTTGCTAATTTACAGTAACACTTTGGGGATTTTGTCTCTAACTAGCCATATTAAGAAACAGTTTATAACATCAAAACTAAACAGCTTAATTGATGGTTTGGATACATATAACTTAGACCATCAGAACCAAACACTAACAAATCTCATCATGTTAGAAAATTTGAATGTTTAGTTCCACTCTGCTGATTTTTGTTGAAATTATGGGCTTTTGACTTTTAAGAAAATAAATATATTGAGTTGATTTTAAATATGAGAGTCTGCTATGGTGATTAACAAATAGTTTACGCTTGGTTCTGTTCCACTGATTTTTGCAAAAATAATGGACTCCTTTAAATGGCTTCAGTTTGTTACTTCTTTAAGAAACTATTTTAAATGCTTCATCCAAAAACAATATGCAAAGGAGCCTGAGAATCATGTAAATGAATTTTAGGGCCCAAAAGTGGGGAAAATAAAAGAAGGTTCATTTATATTGGAAAAAATATATCAGTAAATAAATTTTCCAAATGAAATTTAGAAACCTGAAGGTAATGGAGATGATGTTAGGCTGGTCTAATTTTCATCAAAATTGTAACATCTCATTTACAAGTTATTTGATATTCTTATTTTAACATAACCGTATTATATTCTCAATAGTACAGTTTTAAGTTACCTGAAAAGCTTGATATTCTTATTTTAACATAACCATATTATATTCTCAATAGTACAGTTTTAAGTTACCTGAAAAGCTAACTTTAAAGTGTCATCATTGTTGACTGGTTGTGATATCAATGAAAGACCAATAATATACTCCCGGAAATCTATAGTTTCTGAACCATTCTGAAATAAAAGTGAGAAAAGAGCGAGCTACAATATACTTCTAGAAATGTTTTTTCTTCTGGACCATTATAAATAACAGGGAAATGGTTATTTTTACATGATTTGGTCTCAATTAATCAATCTTTAATATTTTTGTAAAAAATAAACAGATGTGAGAACAAACAATACAGTTTCACTGGTTTTTTTTTGTGCTTTTGTTTATTCCACATTGACTAGAGGTATAGTTGTGGGTTGAAAGATATGTTTTACCCCGCCACATTTTTCTGCATGTCCCATGTCAGGAGCCTGTGGACTTTTTAGTCTTGTATGGGTTTTTTTAATATTGGTTCATCTATATGTTTTGGAGTTTAGTGTGAAGTATAACTTTGCTAAACTAGTTTAAAACTAATGTTAGGGGCCAGCTTAAGCCTTCATCTGGGTGCAGAATTTTCCCGCTGTGTTGAAGACCCATTGGTGGCCTTCTATTGTTTTCTGTTTTTAGGTCAGGTTGTTGTGTCTTTGACACATTCCCTGTTTCCATTTTCAATTCTATTAAGAAATAACAATAAATTTATTTTTTTTTTTTTTTTTGTGGAGAAATTGGAACATATTGATATGTGGTAAATTCTTCCAAAGTTATCCTAATATAAGGGAAATATTTTCTTCTTATTTCACTCTTTATATACCTGATATAGAGAAAACATTTCATCTAAAGCAGGAGATATTGGTTCATATATATAGATATGTTGTAAATTCTCCCAAAGCTGCCAAAATGGAAATATTTTCTTCTAATCTTTCCCTATCATATAAAGAAAACATCTCCTCTAAAGCCAGAGAAAATGGTTCCTATAGGTATGTTGTAAGTTCTTCTTAGGTTAGCCTCAGGGTCCAGATCCAGATAATACTATGTCCCCCCCCCCCCTTCCCCAGGGGAATGCATTTTTTTTTTAATTTATGTGGGTGGTTGTATTTAAAATACCAAAAAGCAAAGGGAGTGTTGTTCTTATCTATTTTATTTCTGTGGGTGGTTGGGGTTTTCCAAAAAATGTGCCGTTCCTGGGGGGGTGGGGTGGACATAGTATATTCCTCAACCATCCCTAACATATTCGGGAATTATTTTCTTCTAATCTTCCCTTACATATAAGGAAAAACTTTCTGGTGATCTTACCCTATCATATAAAGAAAACATCTCCTCTAAAGCCGGAGACACAGGTACACCTAGATATGCAGCAAATTCTCCCAAAGTAATACTGCCTTTATCTTTTTGTGAAATAGCACCAAACTGGTCTAGGAGTTCATTCATTTGGTCAAAACTAATTCTGAAATAATTCAAGAATAAGATTGAAAACTGAACTCTTTTCTCTGGACAAAACTGCAGTGTGTTTTAAAACCAATAGAAATTTTTTTTAATATTTAAGTGTTTGTTTAACTTAATCTTTATAAGTCACCTGTTCAATTTCTTTTTCTTTTTTTTCAGTCTTAAAAATTATTGTCAAATTAAAATTCATAACACTGCATTGTGAATTACTTTGACAGTAAAAGCAAACTTTGGTCTCCTAAACCAACAAATTAAAAATTTGTAAGGGTTCCGGGGAACCCAGTGTCTCGCCTACTTTTGCTGAAAATCACAGGCTCAACAAAAATGAGGAAAGAAATCAATAAAAATTTTAATCTTGATACTATCTTTTGATTGTAAGAAGCTTCTGTCCAAGTTTGGTAAAAATCCAGGATAGTTTATGAATCTAATAAATGTTTAAAAACTTTAACTGCAGACTGTATGTAATGTTAACTGGAAGAAAAACTAAGTCCATTTTTAAGTAAAATACAGATACACAGGTACAAAATATTAACAAAATTTCCTTCTAAATATTAGCTTTTGATTATAAACAAGCTTCTGTCCAAGTTTGGTACAAATTAAAAGTAGTATAAGAAAGTTATTATTTTTTTTTAAAATTTAACCACAGAGTGAATGTGTTGTTTCCTGGCAGAAAATCTTAAGTCCATTTAAAAGTAAAATACGGAAAAAACAAATTATTTTTTTTTACAAAATTTACTTCTGCATATTTTCTTTTGATCATAAACAAGATTCTGTCAATGTTTGGTACAAACCCAGGATAGTTTAAGAAAGATATCAAAATTTTAAAAACTTTAACCACAGAGTGAATGTAATGTTTCCCCGCAGAAAAACTAAGTCCATTTATAAGTTAAATACGGAAAAAATGAAATTTTATTTTTACAAAATTTACTTCTGGATATTATCTTATGATCATAAACAAGCTTCTGTCCACGTTTGGAAGTAATCCAGTGTAGTTTAAGAAAGTTATTAAAATTTCAAAAACTTTAACTACAGAGTGAATTTTTGTGGACGCCGCTGCTGCCGCAGACGACGACGGAATGTAGGATCGCTTAGTCTTGCTTGTTCGACAAAAGTCGAAGTCTCGACCAAAAAACGTGGCCTTATGCATACTTGTCTCATTGGAAATCATACCAAATTATTTTTATATTTATTTGTATCTCATGGTTCTCAACTTGCTTTTCTTCATCATAAAATCACAGTGAAGCCATCAACAAGGAGTCCAAAGTCTGACTCCACTGCAAATTTAAGACAGCCCCTAGCACCTAGTCAAGTTCCATGGGTTGGGGCATTTTAAACTTACCCAAGTTTGGAATGAAGTTTTTGGAATTCTATAAGCCCTGCTGTATGTGGTAAATTTAGCATGGCTGCTTTCTGCATAAGTCTAACATCATCATAGGTATGATCTGTAAAGGGTATTCCCAGATTTCTAAAAATAAAAGAAAACTATTGTAAACATTATTAAGATATTTAAGATCTATAGAATCTTTCTTAAATAATGGAGAATTTTCTATAAAGAACATCTGTATTTGGGACAATACCCCTAATGCGCCTTGAAATGAGGAACACAAAAGTCACGTGTAAACGAAAAATCTCTGTGTAGTGATATTTGACACATTTCTATAATAACAAAACAGAATAAATGTGTCAAAACTATGGAGCTATTAAATGTGTTCAAAGAATTAAATTTTCAATGCACTTATTGTGTTAAAAATGGGATTTTTTACCATGAGGAGCCACATCGCAAAAGGATACTTGGGGTTTGCTAATTTACGGAAAAATGAATCACACTTCGTACCCCGAAAATTTAACCACATATGTAAAAATGTCTCAGCTTCGAAACAAGCCATCATACATATACAAGTTTACGATATGGACTGAGCAACAGAAGAAAACGTTACCATTACGGCCTATGTAGAAACAATTGCGCATATTGCCCCATTTGATTGATGTGTGCTGCTAGGTAACAAACTCAATAGCTATTGTATGTATGTATGTACTTAGATCCCTCCGTTTACGGAGCACCCCTCGAGAGCTGCAAGTACAGTGGAATCCGTGTACACTCCCTATCGGGATTAATGGAGATGTGTCACTAATGTATTTACAATGTTCAATATTTACAAGGACAATCCCCACCCAACACCAGGGAGTGCTAGGACACCGGGCAGAGTCTGTTATTATGGTGGAGGAAGCCGAAGTACTCGGAGAGAACCACTGGGCTGCTCGGCAGGAACAGACAAACCGAAGAGATATCAGTAGATTGATCTCCAGGTCAAAGTTGGGAGCAAATTTGACCAACCGAGGCCCCCATAGTACCCATTCTAGTTTAAACTCCGGTCAGGGTACTAGAGATGTGTGTGAGAGGGTGAAAATCGCCCTTCTGATGTACTGATATTTTTAGCACCCCGAGTGAGAATCGAACTCGGGACCTTCAGCACTGTCGCCATCGGTCTTAACCACTAGACCACGAACTCACACATTATCCAAAATTAAGTTTTCTCCATTAGCCTGTATATAACTTACTCTGCCATTTTCTTTCGTACATTAGATGCATACAATGTGGGATCTTGTTTTTCTTCTTCATTTGGATTATATACTGGTAAAAACTAAGAATTAGAAAAAGAAAACATGTAATAGCTTGTTTTTATTCCCTACAGATATTATTTCATATGTTAATATTATTTTCACTTTAGACATGGGAACCAAGAAATCATTCACTAAAAAATCTTGAATTACTCATTTGAATCAACACTTAATTTCCTTCATCCAACTGTCTCTAAATCTTGTAAATAAAGATACAGCTGGTCTTTTTGGACAAATCAGATTTTACGTTTCAGTAGCACAATGTAGCAAGGAAATAACTTCATTCCAAAAGTCATGCATGAGCCTATTTGAAAAGATGATTAAAATCTGCTAAAGACATGACTTCTTTCAACGAATCAATTTTTGTTTATTTGAGGACATAGGTTAGAGATAGAGTTACTCTTCACGTTGTTTAAAGGGAATGTACTAATGTTCCAATCTTAACTTGAGAGTCATATTGAAGTACCAACTTGACACCTACAATAAAGTATATGATTCTTTTTAAGTTCTTAAACCCATATATAGATGTAGTAAAACAAGAAAGAAAATACAAAGTGATTTAAAAAAATATCATCTTATGATTTCATTTCAGACAGACTATGTTCATGTATATTAACATACCTCTAATTCCAATTTATTATGAAACTGACATAGAGACAGCCATAAACATGTAAATCTGAAAGATAAAACAAGCATAATTTAGAACACCAAAATATGTAAATTTCATTTTTCTTTTATTGTAAAATTACCACAAAACATACACCAATTTAAATACTATTAAGACAACAACTAAAATTTGTTATTGTTTCTTTTTTACTTCATAATCAACTTACAAGTATATTGGAAGCAATGTGATAATACCTAAAAGGTCTATGAGCAGGAAGGCAAAACTGTGGCCCTAAATTATGAACTACTGTATGCTACATGTATATTCAAACCAAAAAGACAAGAAAAACATTTTTAAAATATAGAAAAATCTAAGTACTTACGCTCCTGGTCCTTCCCAGGTCCATGTATATGTATCCTATTTATTAAAAAAACAAATTATATTAAAAAGGTAAGGGTCCAATGCTTAAAATACTGGTTTTAAACCCTACTGCCTATTATCAGCTGATTCAAAGTTCAACAAAGCTATCATTGAATGTCTCAAGTTTCAATTAAAGGGAAATCACACTATTGTTTATACGCATCGCTCTCGGCGCCGCTATAGTGTCGTAACTGTATTATGACGTCGCCGTTTTCGTGACTAAAGCAGGAGAATTGACAATCAACATATCATATTTTTTTAGAACTGTTATAATTAAATAAAAAATACATGTCCACAAAAAAGGGTCTGATTGTATTGGGGTATGTTTACGGAATACAGAATAATGGGCAAATACTGCAGATTAAAAGGCAAAAAAAACCCCCACATGAATAGAGAATGAAGCTTAAATAAAAAGAATAAAAAATATTGGTAACACAAAATAAATATTAATAAACGAATGACCCTCTAGCCAGACCTTTATGATAAAAAGAACATATAAAAAAAACACCTAATCATCATGATTAATCAACACTAAGAACGATGGAAATTCATAGCATATTCAATATAATTTAGTACCCTCTCGGACAATTTTCTCGAAAACGAAGTTGGTGACAAATACTTTCCTTTGGCAGCGTATCGTTGCGATGCGGTATGTCGAGTTCATGGTATATTTTCGGGAGGAGGGGGAGGGGGTACAAATAGACCAAGAGTAGCAGCATGTAAGCGTACACCTTCCGAATCTGTAGTTTTCAGTCGAACAGAGAGTTGTAAATAGGAACAATGAGTTTCTACAGTTTTCTCATAGCACATGCATGAAACGTCATAACTACAGTTTTTTATACTACATGTATAAATAATTCATCAAAAATCTCATTTCATATTTATATTTAGCCGGCGCAGCCTGTCGGGTCAATACAAAGCAGGGTCAAAATTAATATGTTGTAGTTCTGAATACTTGTATGAACTAAACTTGCCACTGGACGTAAATAGTGTTTGAAGTGCTATTTGATCTCGTTTTTTAACTTGTGACGACAGAAATTATTCAAGTGTTGTCCATCTTTCCCGAATGTTTCTTTGGCATCTAATGCCTCTCACTTTTTTATTTATTTTTTTATTGGGGGGCATGATGAAAACGAGTGATTTGTAGGGTAATCATATTTATTGAAATATTCAAATAAAAACTTTAACAAAATAACGAAAATCATCCAAAATTTTACATCGGTTGCTGGCTGTCGAAATCAAAGAAAATTTAGCACAGTATTGTATGGTACATGATACTCAATCTCTCTTAAATGCTTTGTTCATGCTAACATTTGGGCACACAAAAATCATCTTCTTCTTCTTTCATTATAGAGTCGGACTCTTCTTGAGTGTATAAATGACTCTTGCTCGTGAAATCATGAGCAAGCATTCATATTTTGTTGTATTTCTTCAAACTGTCGTTAGCGAACTGTAGGACCAGCAAGTTAGAAATAAGGCCACTAGACGTCAAATAATCTGGGAATATCAAACACTATGCATAGTTATATATTTTGGTACTATTGATGACCTACACCAACAACAATAAAATGCTACGCTGAGCACAGCCTGATACGCCCGCAGAGGTTGAACAGTTTTGGCACGTTTGGCCACAATATCCAAGCTTGATATATATACTGAATTTGGACTGTGATCAAATTTTTGACATAATATAGGTTTCTGACACAAAATAGATATAGTCGAAGGTCTTAAAAAACTATTGTGCAATTGGAGATTTCTTCTTGATATACATGTATTTAAAAAAAAAATCAAAAATTTGCAGAAAAAAAATATGACCCCCCCCCCTTTCCTTTTGTAGTAACCCTCCAAATTCAATCCCAGCCTTCCCTTTTTGGTGTGGAACCTTGTAGTACAATTTTAGATAGATCCATACACTCAAACACAAGTTGGTGTTAAATAGTAAAACTAGTAAAATGCTTGTTTTTGAAACATAATTCCTGAACGTTTAGAGCAATTACATGTACCCCAACCTAAATATGTGATATGAAACCTTGTGGTACAATTTCAGAGAGATTCAATACTTCTCAATGTCATATAAGACATTAATGAAAATCAAAACGGAATTTACATCAACAAATTTAAACAATTTATCAAAGTTGTATGAAAATTGGAAAAAGAATCTTAGAGTTAGGGGTACGAAAATAAGAAAAGTCCCCCTTGTTAATGAATAAAACCCCATATCTCAGAATCGTACAATCGAAAATCTATAAAATTGAGCCTACACCAATCGATATGAACAATGCACTAAAGTTTCATGAGAACTGCTGAAACTTTGCACTTATTGGGTTATGTCCGAAAACTTAAAAAGACCTTTTTTAAAAGTAAAACCGTATAACTCTGACACGTAAAATCTAAAATTTATAAAAGACGAAAGGAAGCTCACGCCAATAGATACAAAAATTTCACCAAAGTTTTTTGCCAATTGGTTGAAGCATCCGACATGTTGACGGACAACAGTATACCATAATACATGTATGTCCCGTAAATGGGCGTATAAAAATTTCTTAACACGTACTATACATTTGGCTTTAAAAGTCTCCATCAAGAGAAACATTCAACACACACACACATGCATGTATTTATGTAGAGTTACATGTCTTACAGAGTACTGCTTATCATAACCAACACATTAATGGTCCGTCTGGAGAAGGAATATTCCACTCATATAGACAAAAGTTTTGTTCTGATGATCATGAAATATTCGCCACTGAAAATTTTGCAAAATTCATGAAAACAATAAAAGAAAACTAGTAATGCTAGTTCAAATCACTTGCCTGTCGACAGTGCCGGTACAGTCAGATTGTCGTATCATGATTGAAAAGGACAACTAGTTTTTTTAATACAAAGGTAGCAAATTATACTCTCATTCTTTGGCTCTTTTAAAAAAAGAAGGCCAGTATGATATAGCAGAGAGTGCTTAAATTGACACACCGATTCGATCAGTTATTTTCAAATTAACTATCATTAATCAGTATTGGCAAATAAAAAGTACATATACCATCATAAAAGATGTGATAAAAGAATATACATTCAAAGAAAGAGAGTTTCACCAACAGAAAATAGAAACAGCAATATTTCTTACTCTTAATTTCATCAGATCTCAAAATATGTATGTTCTCTTTCCAAAATTTTTACTCTATCTAACAGTATAACTCGAAAGTTTCTAAGTGTAACTCTAGCTTTGACTAAAAATCTTACTCAATTGATTGATTGATTGTTGGTTGCTTAACGTCCAGTGGCAAATCTTACTCGAATAAATGTTCGAAATCAAAATAAAACTCGAACTCAAAATTTACCTGGAAGTCGAACTTAATTTGGTTCGATTATATATACATGTATATTTTAGAGCGTGGCGTTATTACGGAAATGTTAACCAATTTCAAATTTCTTCCGAAAATGGTGTCATTAAGGACTTTTTTTTTTAAATGCCCAGTTTGTGGATTTTTAAACACGGCATATCTTCCCGGTGCGAATATATACAAGTTAGTGAATTTATTCTGTTTGTAGTCTACTGGAACGTGTTACTTTTCAGTCCGGATACCACCAGTCTTCTAAAGTAGAAGATTCTTTATCTGCAAGCTGTAAATTATTTCTTTAATACGGCATGAGGCAGACAATCGTTTACCCTATACAATGAATGCAATTAAAAAATGCAGATGATTTCAACTTTGACAATTACTTTATAATAACTGTTACTGTATTTAATGTTTTACGTTTCGATAGATTGATAAAAATATCAATAAATAATCAAAAAACCCTGAAAATGTTATTATATTTTGTAGCAACAAGTTTTAGTCCAACCCGATAGTTCCAAGCTTTGCCAGAAATGCTCCTATGCTAGCAACGTCGTTCTATAACGTTAGCTATAAATAATTCCCGCCAAAAATCGATAATAAGATTGTTTCCGTTTTAGCGGATTAAAAACATCGGTGACCCCCTATTTTTATTTATGGTTTTAAAATCTTCCCTGAAGCTGCAACTTATGCAGAAGTTTGAAGGAAAAATCATTAGTAGATTTTTTTTATTTCAAGAAAAATCTATAATAAATCGAAATTAAAAACGGCGGGAAATGTCCAAAGGCCTTGAAAAATAAGGAAACTGCGAAAATAAATGTGTATAAGGTAAAAGTTACAATTGACTGTTATAGTTTTACCAATAAAACATCGTTTTTCAATAATTTTGCCTTCAATTAGCAATTTAGAGCGCTATTTCTATATTTCGGTATAACGCGATTCTTTACTTTTTGATGACGTCATATCTCGAAAATAACATCGGTGACCCCAATTTTTTTTTCGCCTAAAATATTGTAAAAAGTATGATCTGTCTACATGCAAAATTTCAATGAATTATTATTAGTAGTTTAAATAGTGTGATTTCCCTTTAAATGTGATAAGGGTTTAAGGAGCAGAAGCAACTCCTAAACGTGAATAATGTTTTTTCCCTTTGTTCTTTTGTTTTGCTACAACACTGTCCTAGGTTAGGAACGGGTTGAGTGCTTACAAACATGAACTTTGTCCCTTTGTTCTTTTGTTTTGCTGCTACAACACTGTCCTAGGTTAGGAGAGGGTTGAGTGCTTACAAACATGAACTTTGTCCCTTTGTTCTTTTGTCTTGCTGCTACAACACTGTCCTATGTTAGGAGAGGGTTGAGTGCTTACATACATGAACAACCACCCCACATTCTTTATATGCCTGTCTCAATTCAGGAGTCTGTAGTTCAGTGTTTGTTTTGCTCATGTCTGCTGTACTTGCTTTTTTGTAAATTGTTTCTTATAATATGGCTGTTAGTTTTCTAGATTCAATTGTGTCATATTTTCCATGTTGGGGCCTTTCATAGCTGGCAATACAGTATAAGATTTTCTCATTGTTCATGGCTGTTTGGTTGCCTGTTAGTGCTTACATCCAATTTATTTGAGCTTTAATGGACAGTTGACTCATTGACATTGTCAATCATACCGCACCTCCATAGGCTCTATGGATCCATAGGGGGTCAGTAGTTAACCTTATAACGAATTTATTGGAAGCTGGGCTTTTTCTGCAGCGTTTTGTTTTAAAAGAAACAATGAAGCACAACAACATTAATAGATGACGTCACCATTAACGTGTCCCGAACCCCATATGAAACTTACTAACCCCATATGGTCTCATAGGGGGTCATCACGTGACGGCGTGTAACCAATCACAACGTGATAATTCATCTGAGGTCCGATAAATTTTAATAGGGTGCAGATATCACTATTTCAATATTAAAATTGTTCCAAAGTTAATCCCAAAAATTGTTCAGATAAAGAATTGATATATTGTGAATGTCAAGGTAGTCAGGAAAGGTTTATGGATACTAAAGAAGGACAAACTGAGACTGACAAATGAAAGAATACATGGAATTCCCAATAACTATATATTGTCACTTTAGAAAGAGGTATAATAATCTAAAGATATTGTAAAGTTCTTACTACTTACCAAACTATTTTTGTATCTTATACAAACTGGTTGAACAGGCACTCCAGGATAAAAAGCGCCTACAAACAAACATGACAGTGGTCAATAATTACTTGTAATTCTAAACATTTGTAATGTTTTGGGGTTATTTCAAAATTGGGACAGGGTAGGATTTATTACAAAAACTTGATCACTTGCTTTCATTTCATATAAATTTTGAAAAAACAGCACTCTATTTTATAATCAATCACAAAATATGTTTTGTACATTCTTTTGTTACTTTTAGTTGTATTTACTTTTGTATTTTAAGCCATCCTGGAATATTCTGCTCTTAAAATTAATTACATCCAATTCTAACATGACGTCCTTCTAACGCTTTGAGTACACACCCAAAGTAAAATATGAATAAATTGTTTGGGCTGTTACAAACATACTCCCATGTCATATGCTTATTTATGATTGAGCTACGCGATGTCATAAAGCATTGACATCAGAATATAGGCATTTTACGGGAAAATACATGCTTGTGAACCGAAAATCAACACAACAAGGGAGCGTACGGTTAGCAAACGATGCTAAAATGTTTTTATAGCCATGTTTTGTATACATAAAAGATATTTAAGTACAATTATAATTTAGATTCATCCAAACCTATTTAAATATGTTATTGTAAATAGTTTAAGTATGTCACTTATTCAACATGCTTCGTTCTTTTACGTCATTTTAATAGTGTGTTTATTTATTGGAATGGCAAGTAATGCCTTCACCTAGTGTGCTTTGATCCAAAACAATTGCCTTATTTGTCCTATTAGAATCAAAATAATTCATGGGGGCTTGAATATATCATGATTTTATCACAGGTTGGCCCTTTATGACAAATATTTTACCCTGAGCGAGCTCTTTATGCCAATATTTTACCCCTCGCTATCGCTCAGGGTAAATTATTTGTTATAAAGGGCCAACCCTTGGTAAAATCATGATACATTCAAGCCCTCATGAAATATTAACTCTGATTTAAATTCTCTTTTAAAATGACATTATTGACTGAAATATATAATTTGTGGATAGCAATATCATTTACATGCATAATTTGAACATTAAAACCAAAAGTTATTTTAATATTAACAGATATGTGTAGATTATGTTACATGTATATGTGGGACTGTATAGAGAATATCACAATTATTGTTTTAGAATGAAGAAATAGATTTCATTAGCATTTAAAATACATACAATTGATACCTGTTCAAAGTATAATAGAACTTTTAGAAATAATATTGGATAGTATTTATGTGTTGCTATTAAAATATTCAAAAACTTTATCATGTTTATAAAGCACTGGAATTAGGAAATAGTATTATGAGATGCATTAAGTAATATTTATTGTACAATTACCTAGAAACTGCATTATTTTCTGAATGAAGAATGTTATTGTTACTGTTATCAGAATGAAGAATGTTATTGTTACTGTTATCAGAATGAAGAACATTCTTGTAATACTGAAACTGACACTTAAAGTATCATCATTAAATTTTATCTTCTTTGGCCCTTGTAAATTCTGATTTTTTTCTTGTCAGAAGGTTAAGCCTAAATATTTGTTTAATTTATCATTTACGGAATTAGATTTCTATCCTTCAATGCTAACAGACATCTTACACCAGAACTTACGATGGTGAACTGAGTACAAACCATATTTTTTTTTATAATGAAGCAAATATTTTTTACAGCAGTTTACCATCTGCAAGAGATTACCTTGTTTGAATCCTATTAAACATGACCTATTAGTACATGTTCCCTCAGGAAAAATAATGATTTGAGGCCATTCTCCCATAGTCTTGGCTCTTCTAGTCATTTCTTTCATGATATTTTTTCTAGAATTAGGATCTTCTCGTTGCACATATAATGGCTGAGTATATTCTATAAGAGCTGAAAAGCAAAACATTCTAAATACAGAACCCTGAGAATAATTACTATGAAGTCATTATTTTTAAGATATAATTTTTCATGGATCAAGTTACTGTGGAGTCATTATTATTTTTAAGATATAATTTTTCATGGATCAAGTTACTGTGGAGTCATTATTATTTTTAAGATATAATTTTTCATAGAACCCGGATAGATTAAAAAAAAAGAATGAATGAAAACAAGATTCCACAAAAATATGATATTTCTTCCGTCCACAAAAATTGATACCAACAATACAGAAATGAATCCACAGAGCACTTGCTATTTAAATTGATCTGTTAAAAATAAAATAATGATTCAATTTCAATTTTATTTATTGTCATTAAACATTTACAACATTTGTGGCTAACAATCATATATATATTTATTTAGTGTTGTGTGAAATTTTTTAAAACATTAAATATTGAAATTTAATTGATTGATCAATTGATACAGAGTTGTCTAGAGACAAATTGAAATTATCTAGCATAATTAGTCTTACATTAACAAATGCTATTGTTGTTTAATTTGTGATCATGATAATCAAGTAAATCAATGCAGTTATGTGTATGTCAGAAATGCTGAAAATATGAAACAGGCATCACTTCATCCAATTTATCAAACTTAATGGGTTACTACACATACAGGTAAATCAAACTAAACGTAAACATGCAGTGTTAAAACCAACAAAATACCCACAGCACATAGAAGCTCAAACTCAAAATAAAACTAGCACTTAATAAAAGCTCTTTTTAATTGATCACCTTGGAGTTTTCCAAAGACTTTCATCTAATAACTGTAACACAATGTAGAAAAGAAAAAATGGATACATGACAACAAATGCATAATGGCATGGAAACTAAAATTTGTGAATGGGCTTTCTACATGAATGTGTAATTATGATTTGTGACTAACAGATGGCTTTTGAGTTGGATGTCAAAATATGAATTTGTGACTGACACATAGCCATTTCATGGATGTGGAAAAATGAATTTGTGACTGACACATGGCTATTTTATGGATGTTGAAATCTGAATTTGTGACAGACACATGGCTATTTCCTGGCTGTGGAAATCTGAATTTGTGACTGACACATGACTATTTCATTGGTGTGGAAATCTAAAATTGTGACTGACACATGGCTATTTCATGGGTGTGGAAACCTGAATTTGTGACTGACACTTGGCAATTTCATGGGTGTGGAAATCTGAAATTGTGACTGACACATGGCTATTTCATTGTTATGGACATCTGAAATTGTGACTCACACAAGGCTATTTCATTGGTGTTGAAATCTGAATTTGTGACTGACACATGACTATTTCATTGGTGTGAAAATCTGAAATTGTGACTGACACAAGGCTATAAAATTGGTATGGAAATCTGAATTTGTGACTGACACATGACTATTTCATGGGTGTGGAAATCTGAATTTATGACTAACACATGACTATTTCATGGGTATGGAAATCTGAATTTGTGACTGACACTTGGCCATTTCATGGGTTTGGAAATCTGAAATTGTGACTAACACATGGTAATTTCCTGGCTGTGGAAATCTGAATTTGTGACTTACACATGACTATTTCATGGGTATGGAAACCTGAATTCGTGACTAACACATGGCTATTTCATGGGTGTGGAAACCTGAATCTGGGACTGACACTTGGCAATTTCATGGGTGTGGAAATCTGAAATTGTTACTGACACATGGCTATTTCATCGGTATGGACATCTGAAATTGTGACTGACAAAAGGCTATTTCATGGGTGTGGAAATCTGAATTTGTGACTAACGCATGACTAAGTCATTGGTGTGGAAATCTGAATTTATGACTGACACTTGACTATTTCATTGGTGAGGAAATCTAAAATTGTGACTGACACATGGCTATTTCATGGGTGTGGAAATCGGAATTTGTGACTGACACATGACTATTTCATTGGTATGGAAATCTTAAATTGTGACTAACACATGGCTATTTCATGGGTGTGGAAACCTGAATTCGTGACTAACACTTTGCAATTTGGCAATTTCATGGGTGTGGAAATCTGAATTTGTGACTGACACATGGCTATTTCATGAGTTTGGAAATCTGAAATTGTGACTGACACATGGTTATTTCCTGGCTGTGGAAATCGGAATTTGTGACTGACACATGACTATTTCATTGGTGTGGAAATCTAAAATTGTTACTAACACATGGCAATTTCATGGGTGTGGAAGCCTGAATTTGTGACTAACACTTGGAAATTTCCTGGCTGTGGGAATCTGAATTTGTGACTGACACATAACTATGTCATCGGTGTGGAAATCAGAAATTGTGACTGAGACATGACTATTTCATGGGTGTGGAAATCTGAAATTGTGACTACATGTATTACACATGACTATTCTATTGGTGTGGAAGTCTTAAATTGTGACTGAGACATGACTATTTCATGGGTGTGGAAATCTGAATTTGAGACTGACACGACTTTTTCATGGGTGTGGAAATGTGAAAATGTGACTGACACATGACTTTTTCATGGGTGTGGAAATCTGAAATTGTGACTGACACAAGGCTATTACATGGGTATGGAAATCTGAATTTGTGACTGACACATGACTATTTCATGAGTGCGGAAATCTGAATTTGTGACTAACACATGAATATTTCATTAATGGAAATCTGAATTTGTGACTGAGACATTACTATTTCATTGGTGTGGAAATCTGAATTTGTGACTGACTCATGTGGAAATCTGAATTTATGACTGACTCATGTGGAAATCTGAATTTGTGACTGACTCATAGACATTACATAAATGTTTAAATATGAATTTAGGACCAACAAATGACCATTTATATAAAAATATATACATGTATTATGATAAACTTTCTATCATTTAAACTATGACTGTACATAACTTCCTTTATCATATTAGTTTTGATTGGAAGGGAAGTCTGAGATGTCTAAACACACCATTTAAAAAGTTCAACTCATTTTTTCAAATAGAAAATAAGAAAAAGAATAGGGTTTTGATAAGAACAAACATAACCAATATTCTAATATTGCTTCTGGGTGTCTTCTATTTGCACATGTGCAATGATATGTATGTTTACAGATTTGCAACTGAACACAAACTTATCCATTCAATCATCAGTCATGCATAAAAAAACAAATAGGTCATTGGAACTGAAATCAGTCAACTGTGCTACAGGTCTGGTTAAAACATGCATCCTCTGATAAGAGTTAATAAGGTGAATAATGGTACTTAAAATTGAGAATGTCAAACCATCTCCCTATATCATGTATGTCATACTGTTATATAAGGGTATACCAAACAAAGATTTTTTTGCAATACTGTACTAAGGAATTGTATCTAAACAGAGAAGGGCCTGAAATCCTCACCTTAAAGATAATCATAGGTACCAAGGAATTGTATCTTAACAGAGAAGGGCCTGAAATCCTCACCTTAAAGATAATCATAGGTACCAAGGAATTGTATCTAAACAGAGAGGGGCCTGAAATCCTTGCTTTAAAGATAATCATAGGTACTAAGGAATTGTATCTAAACAGAGAGGGGCCTGAAATCCTCACCTTAAAGATAATCATATATAGGTACCAAGGAATTGTATCTTAACAGAGAAGGGCCTGAAATCCTCACCTTAAAGATAATCATAGGTACCAAGGAATTGTATCTTAACAGAGAAGGGCCTGAAATCCTCACCTTAAAGATAATCATAGGTACCAAGGAATTGTATCTAAACAGAGAGGGGCCTGAAATCCTTGCTTTAAAGATAATCATAGGTACTAAGGAATTGTATCTAAACAGAGAGGGGCCTGAAATCCTCACCTTAAAGATAATCATATATAGGTACCAAGGAATTGTATCTTAACAGAGAAGGGCCTGAAATCCTCACCTTAAAGATAATCATAGGTACCAAGGAATTGTATCTAAACAGAGAGGGGCCTGAAATCCTCGCCTTAAAGATAATCATAGGTACCAAGGAATTGTATCTAAACAGAGAGGGGCCTGAAATCCTCACCTTAAAGATAATCATAGGTACCAAGGAATTGTATCTTAACAGAGAAGGGCCTGAAATCCTCACCTTAAAGACAATCATAGGTACCAAGGAATTGTATCTAAACAGAGAGGGGCCTGAAATCCTTGCTTTAAAGATAATCATAGGTACTAAGGAATTGTATCTAAACAGAGAGGGGCCTGAAATCCTTGCTTTAAAGATAATCATAGGTACTAAGGAATTGTATCTAAACAGAAAGGGGCCTGAAATCCTTGCTTTAAAGATAATCATAGGTACTAAGGAATTGTATCTAAACAGAGAGGGGCCTGAAATCCTCACCTTAAAGACAATCATAGGTACCAAGGAATTGTATCTAAACAGAGAGGGGCCTGAAATCCTCACCTTAAAGATAATCATAGGTACCAAGGAATTGTATCTTAACAGAGAAGGGCCTGAAATCCTCACCTTAAAGACAATCATAGGTACCAAGGAATGGTATCTAAACAGAGAGGGGCCTGAAATCCTTGCTTTAAAGATAATCATAGGTACTAAGGAATTGTATCTAAACAGAAAGGGGCCTGAAATCCTTGCTTTAAAGATAATCATAGGTACTAAGGAATTGTATCTAAACAGAAAGGGGCCTGAAATCCTTGCTTTAAAGATAATCATAGGTACTAAGGAATTGTATCTTAACAGAGAAGGGCCTGAAATCCTCGCCTTAAAGATAATCATAGGTACCAAGGAATTGTATCTAAACAGAAAGGGGCCTGAAATCCTTGCTTTAAAGATAATCATAGGTACCAAGGAATTGTATCTAAACAGAGAGGGGCCTGAAATCCTTGCTTTAAAGATAATCATAGGTACTAAGGAATTGTATCTAAACAGAGAGGGGCCTGAAATCCTCACCTTAAAGACAATCATAGGTACCAAGGAATTGTATCTAAACAGAGAGGGGCCTGAAATCCTCACCTTAAAGACAATCATAGGTACCAAGGAATTGTTTCTAAACAGAGAGGGGCCTGAAATCCTCGCCTTAAAGATAATCATAGGTACCAAGGAATTGTATCTTAACAGAGAAGGGCCTGAAATCCTTGCTTTAAAGATAATCATAGGTACTAAGGAATTGTATCTAAACAGAGAGGGGCCTGAAATCCTCACCTTAAAGATAATCATAGGTACTAAGGAATTGTATCTAAACAGAAAGGGGCCTGAAATCCTCGCCTTAAAGATAATCATAGGTACCAAGGAATTGTATCTTAACAGAGAAGGGCCTGAAATCCTCACCTTAAAGATAATCATAGGTACCAAGGAATTGTATCTAAACAGAGAGGGGCCTGAAATCCTCGCCTTAAAGATAATCATAGGTACCAAGGAATTGTATCTTAACAGAGAAGGGCCTGAAATCCTCACCTTAAAGATAATCATAGGTACCAAGGAATTGTATCTAAACAGAGAGGGGCCTGAAATCCTCGCCTTAAAGATAATCATAGGTACTAAGGAATTGTATCTAAACAGAGAGGGGCCTGAAATCCTCGCCTTAAAGATAATCATAGGTACCAAGGAATTGTATCTTAACAGAGAAGGGCCTGAAATCCTTGCTTTAAAGATAATCATAGGTACTAAGGAATTGTATCTAAACAGAGAGGGGCCTGAAATCCTCACCTTAAAGACAATCATAGGTACCAAGGAATTGTATCTAAACAGAGAGGGGCCTAAAATCCTCGCCTTAAAGATAATCATAGGTACCAAGGAATTGTATCTAAACAGAGAGGGGCCTGAAATCCTCACCTTAAAGACAATCATAGGTACCAAGGAATTGTATCTAAACAGAGAGGGGCCTGAAATCCTTGCTTTAAAGATAATCATAGGTACCAAGGAATTGTATCTTAACAGAGAAGGGCCTGAAATCCTCACCTTAAAGACAATCATAGGTACCAAGGAATTGTATCTAAACAGAGAGGGGCCTGAAATCCTTGCTTTAAAGATAATCATAGGTACTAAGGAATTGTATCTAAACAGAGAGGGGCCTGAAATCCTCACCTTAAAGATAATCATAGGTACCAAGGAATTGTATCTAAACAGAGAGGGGCCTGAAATCCTCACCTTAAAGATAATCATACACTTTCAAAAATAGTCCAGTCTAAAATTGATGAAAATAAATATTGTTGTCCTAACAATAATTTTGTTTGATTTAAGGCTATTATTATTTTCAGTCTAAGTCATTCGTGGTAATTCTGGCTGGTCAGGAGGTAATAAAACAGACTTTGATTAGGGAGATTTGAGAAAAGTACTTTTAGTGTGGATCTTATTATCATCATCTAATCATACAATTAACTTTTTTTACAGGGCCTGTGGTTGCTTAGTCAACAAGTTTATGAGATCAAAATTTGTAAGGTAAACCACTGAAGAAACAAACTCCAAATAAACCAGTCAAACAAGACAAGACATAAAACAAACTCTGGTGTGGTTTAATAGATAAACACAAGATACTGTATGCCTAAAATTGACTTAAAAACTGGTACCAACAAACATGTTCATTAATACAAACATTTTAGATATTAGATATGAAAATTGGTATGAACTATCTGAATATGTTAAAATCAGACATAACACTGTTAATATTTTTAACAAAAGGGAATTCCAACATATATGATGTGATGCACGATATACCTACATCCCAAAATTGGTAGAGCTGAATTTTCTTTCCTAGAGAGACTGCTAGGAAGTGTGGAGCAGTAAAATATAACAAAAGCATCCATAAACGTGGAATGTGGCGCACAGACCAGCATCGGTGCTACATCAGATCCTACTGGTTCCCCTTTAACTTTTACATTTTGGAATCCATAGAAAAAGCATATGGCCCTTCCTAGGTTCATGATAGTTTTGTGGAATAACGTCCTTAAATAACAATAAACATGCATTATAAAAAGTACGATTCAAATCTCAATCGTGATTCATGTGATGATAAATACTATAAATGGTGATATCACTCAATCTAATTCTAGTCATTTGTGAATAAAACTGCTGTTTTGCAAGCATATTGAAAATGAAACATGCATGATAAACATATGGTGATAAATGATAAATGATGAAAGCATGAACGACCATACCCTGTTACTATGACAACATTTAAAGTTATCCAATCAGCATTCTGCAAGGAGAGACATACATAAAAGCTATATAAGATCATTACATGCAGGTATCTATACAGGATTGTTAACTACAGAGTATCACATCAATTCTAGTTTATATTCCAAAATGTTACATTAGTAAACCATGGCTTTGAATAAATTTGGATTGTTAATAGCATATGAATACTGATTATTTAATTCCAAATATTGGTCATATTTAGTAAAAGCAACAGACTGAGGCAAAGCTGAACAGCAGCATGTCCTATTTCTAGCATAACAGAAACAAGGTTTCAATGAAATAAAGCCATGTAATAAAGCAAACCAGAAAAAAATACTGATTTAAGAATTTGTTAATAAATATATATTTTTTACACAACATTAAATATAATAGGGTATTTATTTTGATTTTTGAATAATCTTGAAAATTTTACTACAATAAGAGCACCATACATGCCAGGTCAATTTCAAGTTCACCAGGATGAGACATAAAGTCTTTTAATTTTCCTATGGAAAAGGTTTCTAAACGATTATCTTACTTCCGAATAAAGGAATGATTTCAGTGGATGATTTAACAACAATGGTTGACAGGTTAAGATATACGATGACAAGACTATCGAAATACGATGAATGAGGTGCTAAAGCAATTATTGGTCCCTCCTTGCAGCTGGCTAGCTTTCCTTTCACTGTCATCCAAAATCCTCCCATCAAAAACACGCCTTGGCAAAACAAGACAATTACTGGTCGTAGCATGCTAGAATTAGATGACATTAAATATGTGTTATATATATATAATGACAATGATAAAACATGTAATGATGTTAAATACTGTAAATTCAGAAATTATTGGGTGCATTTATTATTGCGATTTTGTCATTTTACACTAAAATGTGATTTTAATTTTTGCGATATTGAGAAAAATTCTGTCCAATTCTTATCCTAAATGTCAAAATGCTAGTTTAAATTATTGCGGATATAACCCAGTTTCATTTTCCCCAATAATAAATTCATTGCAATAATTTCTGAATTTCCAGTATTGAATAAGGTAAATTAACTGTCCACCTGGTATTTTATAAATCGTTGTATAGCATTATTCCTGCTGATTGCTGGATCACTGATTAAGTCCAGTAACAAATCAAATCAATGATCAGGCCGCAAGCATGTTAATGAATATGAAACCGCCTCTGTTATTAACTTATTAGATAGACTAGTTGTGCTAGTCCACAGTTTAACAATCTGTTGGAAGACATTTCACCCTTCTTTTTTCTGACTTGAGCCATCCAGTTTTTGCTATTGCTTCTTAAATCTCAATACCATGTGCTCAGTGGAGCAGAAGCAATGACTTTTTGGGTGTGCATTTTTTGTCTTATTTATGAAAAGCCTTAGGATGTATCATGTATAGTTGATGTATATTTCACTAGCAATATCCATCCTTTTTCTTCATCTTGTAATTTTTTTTTCGTCATTGAGGAACATTTACTTTCCACAATTAATTGACTTGCTCTATCTCAAATCAATATAGTGTCCCTTGTCATTTGGCAAATAATTATTTTTTCTTGTATCTATTTCTACATATAGGTGGGTAAAGAAAACTATCAAGGAAAAGAATCTTAAACATTTACAAGAGTGCTTGTTTTCTTTCTTATAAAGTAAATTACAGCAAATCAGAAATAGTACTGCAAACAAGTTCAGAACATCATGCCAAAATACAATTGGTATACACCACTTAAAATTAACATTCCATCAAATTATTATACATGTGCAAAAAAATCCAGATGAATTACTCATAAAACATTCAATTACACAACTTATATAGAAGTCAGTTTCTCAGTTTTTTCGTTTATACTATTTCCCAACTACTGTATATAATATCAGGTGGTTTTTTTTAAGTTTGGGCCTTATAATGGACATTTAAATTTTGTGTTCTGGCATTATTTGAGTTTCATGGTTTTGTACAAGTGAACAGTGAAAGGTTCTTGTTTGGAAAATTTACTGAAAAAATGTAATCCTTGAAAATTAGATACATGCGAAAAATTTCCAATATTCTGTGATATAATTAACAAGCTGTACAGGTTATTACAGGAAAAAAAGTTTATAACAAACTCATTTTTCAACCATTGTTGTAAAAAGTGTGTGAAGAACAAAATGACTTACTGATAACAAATGTTGAAATTGTATTCATTCGTGTACATGCTGATACTAAAATCAATTACCTATTTGTATATCTTTCCAGTTTTGCAAAATTTTTAATAATAATCAAATCAACCTTTTACATGACAAAACTTTGAAATTACTGATTTTGATGCATTAATGTTACTGCCAGTACTAATAATTACACAAATGTTAAATTGCCCATAAATGTGCTCCTGACATATCATGTTAGTCAATACTCTACATGTGAAACTGACATTATGTTTATAGAAATCATTTGAGAATAAGGTGCAGGACTTCAATAACCACATATTTTTTATTAAGAATATAAAACAATGCATTGCCCTTTCATAACATTTATTGAAAAAGTGTTTGCCAATGTACGTCATAATATAAGTTATCTACGTTCATATCGGTAGATATGGATATTTTAACACCCTGAAGTACCGCAGTACACCATGAGGCGTAGCCGAAGGGTGTACAGGGTACTGAAGGGTGTTAAAATATCCATATCTACAGATATAAACGTAGATAACGCATTTATCCCCGGTCTTAGTCCGAATTGGGGCAAATTTTAGGGAAATTCGGGTACAAAGGTTAACGTGAAAACAACGTTTTTTTCATTATCATAAAAAGTTTTATTGAAATTTGGAAATTTTACATATTTTTTACGGGGTTTAGGGTACTACCTTTGGTAGAACACTACAGTTAGTCAAATAAAAGACGTTTTTAATACGGAGACAGAGAAACTGGATTGAGTCAAATTTGGCGCTCAATGTTGTGAGAGTTACGTCATAGATGGTGTGACGTCAACGTGGGTCATTTGCATAGCTAGGTCAGACTTGAAAATACAGCTAAGTGATGCATTTAATGAAATAAGTGTAAATGATCGGTATAATAGGATAAAATCGTTAATGAATTAAATATTTAATTACAAACATCATGGATAATCTACAGAATTCAATATTTCACAAGGAGTAATCATGGAACTAGGGAAAACTTGCGTGAAATTCCCCGGGGATAATGGTTAGCAACGTCCGGGGATATGGGTTAGCAACAACCAGGGGCTATGGGTTTTGTAACGACGTGCGTTAACCAATCAAAATCCTAGATATATACTAAGCCGGGGATAATATATCATGTTTTATAGCAGAAGACTGAATTTCAAAAAAGAAAGGTATTTGATCATAAAAAGCTAATGACAAATACAATGATGTATTCATTAATGAAATACTATTTTTACATACTTTCGCCATCCTTTGATTGGTTTATCCTGATCCTCCTTAGATCTGAATGCTAATGATGCTTTGGCTAACATCCATGCAAGTATGAGACAAGTGAAGATCATTAAAAGTCTTATTGGTACAACAAACACAGACATGAAGACAACCTGCAAAATAAATATTTCAATCTTACAACAATGTCTTATAAACTGCTTAACATCATTCATGTCAAAAGTAAATGTAAACTAGAGGCTCAAAAGAGCCTGTGTCGCTCACCTTGGTCTATGTGAATATTAAACAAAGGACACAGATGGATTCATGACAAAATTGTGTTTTGGTGATGGTGATGTGTTTGTAAATCTTACTTTACTGCAGAGTTGGGGTAATTGTAATTGTAATCGTTAATCAGCTGTAATTGATTTTAATTTGTCAAGTAATCAGTGTAATCATTAATCCGCCTCAAATCTGATTACATGTAATTTAATTTAATCAATTACTTTTCAAAATAGCCTGTAATCCTGATTACATTTTGATTACATTCTGATACAATGAAAAAATCTAAAACTGTGTTTATGTCAATAAATGAACTTTTTATTATTCATATTTAATAAATATTTTACATGTTAAATTATTTTTGTTTACTTTAAGCATGCTAACTGATTTGCATACTTCAGCAAAAAAATAAAATGTTACAGTATTGAAAATTCATCATTAACCAAAGCAGAGACATATTCTCATGCAATCGCTTCCATAACACCAGCTCAGTTACTGAAATGATGACAGACCTAAATTGGTACCCACTCGAAATTAGGCGCTTACGTTACAGACTTGTTTTCTTCTACAAAATTATTCATGAAATTGTTGCAGTCCCTACACATAACTTTTTGATCCCACTAGACAATAGAACCAGACATAGCATTCCGCACTCATTTAGGCAAATACAAACATCTAAAGATAGTTAGAAATATTCTTTTTATCCACGAACAATTATAAATTGGAACTATCTGTCACAACAAATAGTATCATGCAGTACAGTAGAGGGATTTAAGAGTATGATCACAGAATCTGCTCTCATCCCCATATTCTATCCCTAACTATTCTGTTATCAAATGTATATAGTTTTATCAAAATTTATTTTTTTGAATGTACATACGTTATTTTGTTTTTTCTAGATTTTGTTATTTTTGGTTTTTTTCCTGCTAAAATGTAAATTATAAATTTTATAGTCGACGCCTGGCGAATAATCTTCAATAATTGAAGGATCGCTAGAAACCTAAAAAAGAAGAAGAAGATAACACAATTGTATGTCTCTAGCCTTTGAATAAAGATATTGTAAATATATTCACAATTTCCACATGCATATATACATTTGATAATAACTGTTACATTCAAGTAATACTTTTCATTATAAACCCTAAATTATATTATTTTATATACATTGAACTTTTGTGGTTAATTAAACTGATGAAAATTGAAGTAACCATTTTATAATAATTAAAAAAATCCTTTTTCAAAAATGCTATACTTTTATAAATTGCAATTCGAATGAAGAGTTGTCTCATTGGCGCTTACACCACATCTTCCTATATCTATATACTAGCTATATTTTTAAACATTTAATCATTGACATCAAAAATGTTATTTTCTTATTCATTGTAATCAGATGTAATTATGATTACTTTGCCAATGTAATCATTAATTTAATCAGATACTTTCAGAAATGATGTAATCGTAAATTTAATTTAATCGTACAATTGACAAAGTAATTGTAATTTAATCAATTACATTGAAAGTAATCAGACCCATCTCTGCTTTACTGAACATTCTTGCTGCTTACAATTATTTCTATCTATAATAAACTTGGCCAAGTAGTTACAGTGGAAAAAGTTAGTAAAAGTTTACAAATTTTATGAAAATTGATAAAACTTGCCAAAAACTGCAATTTACCCCTATGTTTTATTTTTGGCCATGGCAGCCATCTTGGTTGGTCGGCTGGGTCAATGGACATATTAGGTCCGAGACCACAATTGTCGTCCCTTGATTTTCGTTGTTCACGAATATAGTCCCTAGTGTTAACAGTGGGTTACTTGCCATTAATTTTTATACCCCTTCCAAATTTATTTCTCCATGTTTAATGCCTCAAATTGTAAGAAGGGGGGTTAATTTACACTCTAAAAAAAATTTGGGTCCAGAATTTTAAAGGAAAGTAGTGATTTGGTCCAGGTGAAAAAGGTTGAAAAATAGCACTTCGGAAGCTGTCAAAAGATTTCAAGTCGCCCTAAAGATAAAATTGTCCATATTTTGAGTTAGAGACGATGAAGTTTTCTATAATTTTGATATAATTTGTCCCAAAAGTAGTACAACACACTGAGAAAATTTCATTGAGAAAGCGCAGGTGGGATTTTTTTAATTTTCATTTATGTTCTAAAAGAAATGCACTACGAATTAATTGTGTTCTCGGACCTAAGAGGTGAAGTCTGTAAATAAAGAATCTGTACTTTAGCAACTTCCCTAAATGATTTGGTGGTTTCAATTTGTCAAATATCATGAAACTAAAGGATTTACACATTTATTGTATAGAATTTCTTCAAAATTGACCAATTTTGTCATTTTATGGTCAAAATAGGCATTTTTAGGCTTTTTCAATATTGATGCATACAGGGCATCCTTACTTTCTATCTGACAGGTTTTCATGTGTCAATGCTTGTGTTTCTATGCCTTTATCTAGTTCTTTTACTTGTTTATGAACTCAGAATCTTCAGAAAAGAAGGTTATCTCAGACAATATGTGCAAAATGTGTTGTATAAATGACCCTTGTCTAACGCCCTGTTTGGATGAAGTCAAAAGTGGTGTTCATGGTACATAAAATTTGAAGTCCACAATAAAAACCTCACTAAATTTGTACCAAAAGCACTTTACAATGTCTATTGTACCTGTTCCATTTCACATAATATCTTTCTTTTCTTCTGTAGGATAGCAAGTGGTTTAAATATAAGCCTGTTGAGACTAAAATTGCATTCAAGTTTTTCACTAAAAAGTCAGAAATCTTTGTATCAGACCATACTGTCTGCAAGAAGAGTTAATTGCAAGAGCCTTTTTGTGCTCAGATTTGTTGTATCATGTCACATGAGTATAGAAATGATAAAAAAGACACAATTTTTTATTTCTTATAGCATCAATATGCATTTTTTAATGTAAATATGTGGCACGGCCTAAATTGACCCTTATTTTTTTCCAGTCTTACTTGGCTTAAGACCCTTTTAAACTAATATGATGTGTTATTTGTAACTTTTCTTTCCATTTAAAGTACATTCAATACATATGTAAGGATTATTTATAACCAAATATCTTCACAAATTTAAAATTGCTGGAAAATATTACATCTTCATGTAAGGCACCCTTTCATTGAAAAACCTCAGTTTTTAGGCCTAGGCTGATATAAATTTGACTTTTGAATAATTATGCTAAGTCTGATCAATCAAATGAGTACTCTATTGCTTTTAGTACATAATAAATGATATATTAAGGCATTTAAAAAGAAGTTATTTGCAATATTTTAATTTTTAAAGCCCAACATGTTAATAGTTGAAAATTTTCAATTTTAACGTCAAAATTTAACACGCAAAGATGAGTATAGAATTTAACATATTGTCTATAATATATATCCTATTGTTATGAAACTTTTCAAATAGTGTTATAATTTATTAAGCTTTGGTCATACCAAGTTTTTTTAAGATTTGTCAACTCTTTCTATCCTATTAGGTCCGAGACCACAATTGTCGTCCCTTGATTTTCGTTGTTCACGAATATAGTCCCTAGTGTTAACAGTGGGTTACTTGCCATTAATTTTTATACCCCTTCCAAATTTATTTCTCCATGTTTAATGCCTCAAATTGTAAGAAGGGGGGTTAATTTACACTCTAAAAAAAATTTGGGTCCAGAATTTTAAAGGAAAGTAGTGATTTGGTCCAGGTGAAAAAGGTTGAAAAATAGCACTTCGGAAGCTGTCAAAAGATTTCAAGTCGCCCTAAAGATAAAATTGTCCATATTTTGAGTTAGAGACGATGAAGTTTTCTATAATTTTGATATAATTTGTCCCAAAAGTAGTACAACACACTGAGAAAATTTCATTGAGAAAGCGCAGGTGGGATTTTTTTAATTTTCATTTATGTTCTAAAAGAAATGCACTACGAATTAATTGTGTTCTCGGACCTAAGAGGTGAAGTCTGTAAATAAAGAATCTGTACTTTAGCAACTTCCCTAAATGATTTGGTGGTTTCAATTTGTCAAATATCATGAAACTAAAGGATTTACACATTTATTGTATTTATTGTAAAAATCATATCTACAGGCCAACAGAATCTTACTAAAAAAATTCAAAAATTGAGCTCCGGGCCTGTAAATTTAAAAGTTTGTCGTGAAGACTGAGGAGGTCTCACTAATTAGCGAAAAGAAGCATCAAGAATTGACAAAAAGACAAATTTAGCAACAAGAGTATACTATTTATAATTAAAAACAAAAAATTGAAGAAAAAGTCAATAAATCAAAAAAGTTGATTATTTGTTTTTTTATCGAAGGTTTTCATTTTTTTCTTGATTTAGTACCACTACCATAGACTACATGTAATTTTTTTTTGTATACAATATAGTCTTGCTGAGACTTCTTACAAAATGTATAAATATAGTCATGATAGTAGTCTCAGAGCCTTGTTACAAATTTTTAGTATTATATATATATAAACAAAAAAATATTAAATTATTTTCTGTGACAAAAATCATACAATTTCCTGGTCATTTGTGATTTCAAAGTTTAGGGAACCTGTGGGATTTTACGTTATAGCAGACAATTGTAAATTTGCATACAGAAATTACAACATGTACAAGTCAAGTGCAAATACATATGTATTGATAATCCTTCTTATTTCTGGCAGTACTTCTAAGAAATGCACATTTCACACTTCTTCCTCTTGTCTGCACCGATTTATTAAAAAATGGGGTAAGGAGAACATGTGTGATTTGTACAGCCACTAAAGTTTATAGTACTAAAGACTGTTAGACTGAGCAGTCATTTTTAACAGGTTGGGAACAAACCCTCTCTATGGTGATTATACCTGTATAGAGGGATAAACCTTCTATAGATGGATAAAATTATCCCTCTATAGAGGGGTATTTTTGTTTAGACTGGATTTCAATCAAAACAGGGCAGAATGGCATTCTCTACTTATTATGGCAGTAACCTGCAACAGTTGATGCACCAATTGATGTACTTAGTTTAATATGCAAATGCCAAGTTTGCTGCTTATCTGACTAAATATAAAATATATTGTTCACCATGATTAAAAGCTGTGATGATCAGGTAAATTAATTCTACTCACTTATGCCTCACTGAACAGAATTTCTATTGTTAGATTTAACATGAAATTTAAAGGTCAACTATTCCTTTTGATGTTGATCAGGTGTTCATATAGGTATACAATAGATTTCAAGTTTTGTCACTTTAGCAGAAAACGGGTTATCCCAATTTTTAGTAAAGTGCATATGTTGGAATTCTAGACAATTCGGCACCCAGACAAATCGGTACCCGGACAAATCGGCACCTACCAAAGACAAATCGGCACCAGTGAAAGACAAATCGGCACCCAGACAAATCGGCACTTAGACAAATCGGCACCTCACATAGACAAATCGGCACCTTATAAATTATTTATCTTTGATCTATATATAGTGAACCAAAAATTATGTTTGAGTGTTATTTATTTGTCTCCTGCACTATTTATAACATTATTGTCAATATTGTACATTGTTTCTTTGAATATGTATCTTATTAAGTGGTCTAACTATACAAATCCTTGTTTATTCCTTTTAGTTATTTGTTCGGCACCCAGACAAATCTTTGAATATGTATCTTATTTAGTGGTATATTCCTTTTAGTTATTTGTTTGTGCACAGGACTGTACTGCAGCTTAGTCATTTTGATAGGTGTATTATTTGTGTGAATTCTTTTTTCTGACTTTATAGATTTCACCACACATGTACTTGGAATGTGCATGTACTAGTTTTAATGTAATCCATAATTCTGTTACCATTGTATCCTGTATTCTGTATCGCCAGTCTTCACGCTGAGTGGCAGCCCTGGCAGCCCAGGCTAGTAAAATTGCTCTCGGGCCTGTAAAAATCATATCTACAGGCCAACAGAATCTTACTAAAAAATTTCAAAAATTGAGCTCCGGGCCTGTAAATTTAAAAGTTTGTCGTGAAGACTGTATCGCTGTTATGTTTAAGGCTTTTTATATTAAAACAATAAAATATTGTTTTCAAGTATTGTGTTGTCTTAACAGATGTAAGGATCAAACGAGAACACAAGCTGCAAACACAAGCTATACACTTTTGATCTCTATTGAGGAATTGTTAGATTTAAACAAAACATACTGATTGATGCATAACTACAATTAATTATGATTTAATTATGATTCAATTAAATAATGTTTATTCAAACAACAACTATCAACAACATATCTAACAATCAATTATGATTTAATTAAATTATGTTTATTCGTACATAATCTTTAAAAGCTTAATTAAATGATGATTATTCTTTTTGTAATGCATATTTTATATACAAATTATAATGTCTATGCAACAATTCTTTAATTTTTGATAATAAATTTATTTTTAAAAACGAGGTGCCGGATTGTCTTGGTGCCAATTCGTGCGGATACCGAAATGTCCAAAATGGATGCCGAAATGTCTTCGGACTTGGGTGCCGATTTGTCTGGGTGCCGATTTGTCTTGTTACCCATATGTTGATGCACCTACTGCTAGAGATTATAGCCAATATAATTAGAAAATGCCATTCTGCCATAATTTGCTTTAAATGCAGTGCAAACATGTCAATTAAAAATGCTCACTTTAATTTTTACCTGTGGGGAAGTTCTCAAACCAGTTTCCCAACTTAGTTTATTTTGGCACCTTCTGTAGGAATGAAAAAAAGTGCACGGCAAAATCCTGGTAAGTTTTTATTTTTCTAAAACAAAACATACTTAAAATTCATTTATCTAGGGCATGTTATGCCTGATTTTTTTTTACAGATGCGCTGATTTGTCTGTACTCAGAGTAAATTTTGAGGTGATAATACGGCCATTTTAGCCATAGGGTCCACATGAACCTTAAGGCAAACAATATCACTGGTACCAGTCCTCAAAAAGGCATGCCATCCTACCATATTATCCAATGATGTACAGCTTTAAATTGTATACATCTATTAGTATTAAGCTAGTTAACGGTGACAAACAGTGTACATTATGTTATATAAATACAACATGTACAAGTTTGGTCTACCTACCTGTATTTTTTGCATAAAACTAAGATGAATTTTATGCACAAACGGGTTTACAATCTCTGGTGTGATAAGGGACATTTGACGCGGAATGGCTATCTGTCGTTTCATTTTGTTGTCTTTTCCGAATGTCTATTCTAACCACTTGATCGGGATTTTTTATTTGAAAATGTTCAGCTTGTGGCCATTGTTTGGGTTCTGAATAGTAAAGTGTGACTTTAATATTTCCACGACAACATCAAACCGGTTTGAGTAGCACACGTATTAAAGAACATTATATATGGCAAGTCGTTTTAAGATGTGTTCTTTTTTTCAACAAACTAAATAAGATGTCTTATCAAATAAATAAGATGTCTTATCAAGGATATCAACTAATGAGATGCCTAATCAAGTTTAAAATGAAAGATATGTTATCTCACAACATATGAGCTAATCTATATCAGATAACTTTTTAAGCTGAGTTCACTATAAGAATAAGAATACTTAATTAATCCAATTATGAATCCTTGCGGGTTTTAAATTTCATACAATGATTTGTGTTATAAGCGAGCTACCATTTGATTTTATGTGGGGGCTTAGCCCCGCTAGGATGAAAAATGTTGTCCTACATTTTTTTTAGTTGTAATCTCTGTCCTGCCTTTTTATTTTTCACTGTATCCGGTCCTTTTTTTTTTTTTTAAAGTTTATCCTGACTATTTTTACAGAAATTGTCATCCTAACTTGTTGTTTACAAGTGTCTCATCCTGCCTTTTTTTTTTTACTCAAAACTCCTGTCCTGCTTATTTTTTTCAAATATCATCCTAGCCCCCCCCCCCCCCCCTAAAAATCAAATGGTAGCTTTAAACAGACATAGTCTGTACTAACTAGACTATAATATAACTATATATATTAAAGATATAACTCCTAAAGTAACGAAACAACCATTTAAAGTCATATGAAACCTAAAAAAATTATGCATAATGTTTTTAATAACTAAATGGATAGTTTTCATAATAAAACTGATGTACTTGTACCTTTTTCTGAAGACAATTCTTTAATTCTACATGTTTTTTTTTACTGGTATGGATAGTAAACCCTATATTGACAGAAGCAAGTGCCTGTGATTTAGAGAGAAAAAAAATCAACCAAAAAATAATCAAATATTTTGTTTTCCTTCAAAATTTCCCCAATACCCTTGTATCATAGTGGTGTTCCTGTTATACAAATCTTATACAAAAAGGAAAAAATAAATTTAGAGGTTATCTTAAAACGTCAAGAATAGCAACTTTACTGTTAAATTTACAACTGTTTCCTGTTAAACATGCGCACTTTCAATAAAATGGATCCCTGGGTAATCCTCATTGCGATGCAACCACCCAAGATGGCAACCAAAATCTAAAAGTAAACCTGACAAAGAAACAAAAAAATATAAACATTTTCACCTATATAAGTCGCTCTCACTAAGATATATTGACAATGGAGAGTGCCGGTGATCGCTCAACCCAAAAAAGTGAGTTCCTTGTGGGGTCTAAATACCGTCTTGTGAGAAAAATAGGCAGTGGGTCGTTTGGTGATATTTATCTCGGAATCAACATAACAAATGGAGAAGAAGTTGCAGTTAAATTGGAATCTGTTAAAGCTAGACACCCACAACTGCTTTATGAAAGTAAACTTTATAAAATTCTTCAAGGTGGAGTGGGTATTCCTCATATACGCTGGTATGGTCAAGAAAAAGAATACAATATCCTTGTTATGGACTTGTTAGGGCCAAGTTTAGAAGATCTGTTCAACTTCTGTTCACGCAGATTCACTATGAAAACCGTTTTAATGCTTGCAGATCAAATGATAGGACGTATCGAGTATGTCCACAATAAAAATTTCATTCACAGAGACATTAAACCTGATAACTTCTTGATGGGAATAGGTCGTCACTGCAACAAAGTTTTCTTGATCGACTTTGGGCTAGCCAAAAAGTACAGAGATAGTCGCACAAGAACCCACATTGCATATAGGGAAGATAAGAATCTAACTGGAACCGCCAGATACGCCAGCATCAATGCACATCTTGGCATAGAGCAGAGCCGTCGTGACGACATGGAGTCACTTGGCTATGTATTGATGTATTTCAACAGAGGAAGTCTACCGTGGCAAGGTTTGAAAGCTAATACCAAAAAGCAAAAATATGAGAAAATTAGCGAGAAAAAGATGTCAACCCCAGTAGAAGTTCTTTGCAAAGGTTTCCCAGCAGAATTTGCTATGTACCTGAACTACTGTAGAGGATTGAGATTTGAAGAGGCTCCAGATTATATGTACTTACGACAACTTTTCCGCATTCTATTCCGTACCCTGAACTATCAGTACGATTACACTTTTGACTGGACAATGTTGAAACAAAAAGCAGCACAAGTAGCTCAGTCCACAGCTACAGCTGCTGCTACCGCTGGTCGCTAAATTTGCCAAAGTCTAATGTTGCATTATTGTCAGAAAATAAAAATGTATATGAATTTAAATTTGAAGGAAGTGTTTGAAAGTGTTAGATCCGTTTATTTGACTTGTGTAGGAATTTGAGAATTATATGTATTGAATTTGTTATTAAATCTATAATACTGCAAAATTCTGTTCCATCTTGAGTTGTTGCAAGATATGGCTCAAAGTCAAACTGTCAATTTTACTGTCATAAAATTTTGAAGGAAAGATGAAGGTTTTATGGAATGGTACGTTTCAGCAGTTAGTGCTAATAAGCAGTAAAAATTTCCTTTATTACACTGTAAAATGTATCAGTGTAGGGATGAATAAAATCTTTTCATTACATGTGTGTATCCTAATTATTTTTTAATATTTTGATGAAAGATGTATTTACAACAAATGTATGTGTAGTGTTAATAATAGTATCCTATCTAATAATGTTTACATATTTGTTATGAAAGTGTGGAGGAAATAATTTTATGATGTAATGAATTTATTTTGTTAAAATATTTTTGGTGGTTAATTAGAAAATCTCTCAAAACAATTTTACTTGTGTTTTTATTTATGAAATACCTTTTTTTTTTTAATTCTTTCAATTTCTGAGGGTGGATGTTTAAAACTTGAGATTACATGTAATAATGTTTCCATTTTAAAAGTTTTGTTTATTTACATCATACTGCAATACCCATTACAATGTTACTTTATGGTATGCATTATTGTAACATACAGTTGTAGTTCCATATTTTCCTTTGATAGTTACATGTGGGATTTTTTTCAACATTGATTGTATGAAGATACATGCATGACATGTATGTATGTTAAAAATTTACAAAATGTTAGGACTAAACTTATAGATATGTGTGAAATTTTAACATATATTTGTTCATGTAAATGTAGGTCAAATAACAGTTCTAAATATTCAAGAAACAAAATGTGCTTTTAATAATGAGTCTAAATATTAATGATTTTAAAATACTGTAGTGCTACATTTTGTTACAAATTTCTGTCAAAACTCAACATGTGTTTTCACTTCTTTTCAATATTTAAATAAGTCTTTAAGAAAGATATATATAAATCTGATACAAACATCATGTACTATGAACATGTACATTTATTTTTTATTAGGAGGTTCTTAATTATATCTATTACGTGTTCACCTCAAATATATGTGTAAGGTGTGTAATTGTTGACATTTTCTGTTAAAATTATTTTGAAATAAGGAAGTACAATAATCAATGTACATGCAAATTTTTTATGTCTCAGTTTAATACATGTACATGTACATGTACTCTTTTAAACCAGAAATCATAGTTATAAAATTTTACAATATAAATATAATAACAAGTGTATATTGTACTTCATATCGGAATATATTTTTTTTGTAGTATCCTAAATACATTTAACAACATTTAGTGTACATATTCATGTATATTATTTTGGCTCAGATGAATGTGTGTGTAAAGTGAAATTCTTCGCAGTTATTATATAAACATACATTTAAAACTTACCAATGGTAAGTTACCATTCTTCTTTTAATTGGCCTAAATACATAAAATTATGCCTCTTTTTAACAGTTGTTTTTGTATGTACTAACTTCGTGTGCAAGTACGTTCAGAAAATGCATAATTTTTTAAACATTTAAACAATGGTCTACATGTATGTACATAAATATAATGTACATCTGCATTGGTTTTTTTTGTACAGTTGCCTTGTACACAATCAGCATTAAGTATTTTTTGCAGACTGGATCAGAAAACATCATGGGAGACAATTGTTATTTTTTCTTTGTAGTGTTTTTTTTTTTAAAAGAATTTTGGTATACATTTTAATTTTAATGCATCTACAATGTATTTACTTTGACAATAATGCTTGTACATTTGCTAACACAATTGTACTGTACATGTTCATGTTATAATACACATGTATGTTCTGTTATATTCCTTATTTTTTTATTCCAACAGTTGAATTGTCTCCTTTTTATTTATCTGGGTCAAGTTTTTCATTAGGGAGGGAAACTGATTATACATGTACATGTATTTATAAAAAGAAATTTTTTAATTTTCCATACTAGGAAGTCAAAAGATTTTCTTATCACTAAGGAAAAGTGATGTTTCAGATCATTAGTAATCGATTTTCTTTAGATCTGACTGTCAGTCATGTGAAAGTCCCAGAAGGAGAAATTTTAAGGAACATAAAACATTTAAATGCATACTATTTGCCCCTATGGAAAGAAAATAAGTTGACCTGGAAAAGAAATTACTTTTTTTTTTCTGTACATGTACAAGTATAACACCATAAATTACATTTCCATACAAGAATGAATTGATATTGTTCATATTATAGTGCAGTTAAAAATGTTTACAAGGCATACATTTATCACACTATGAAGTTGACATACATGAACAGAATATTATTTTGTGTGGTTTCTATTATAGGGCTCAGTTAACATTATGGATTACTGAATCTACTGATAATCTAGTACTTTTTTTCTTTCGCTTGGAGAAATGTGAAAATGTGATAGTGGTATGAATGAGGGTATTGATAAATGGTATTGAACAGAAAGGTCTCTATGTACCTCATTTCCATATAGTTGTTATTTTGTAATGTAAATTATTAAATGTATGAATCTGAAGTTTTAATAAATGTTGGAAAACTGGTAAAGCTTTATTAACATTATTAGAATTATGAATATGAAGATAAATATAAACTAAAAAAAAGACTGAAAACTTTAGGTTTCATGTACAGAAATTTTTTAATGCTAGCTATAAAAGAGGACATGGTGGAAGGGAATCCAACATATGAGCAAAGAGATTAATTAAAGAAACGTTGTTATATCAGAGATGAATTATACATTTACAAAATGAATTTGGTATGATTACATTGGATTCAAATATCATATGTCCTACATGTACAAAAAATGTAGACACACTACTACAGAAAAAGAAAACCAAGATGACAAAAATTTCATCCACGCCTTAACACTACATATATATGAAATTCCCAAAAAAGAAACTGAAATATCTGGATATAACCAAACTATTGGAGATTTTGATCATATTCTATCATTCCTTGATAAGAAATATTTTTTACTGGTAATGCAATGCAATATAGATAATTTACATCTATCTGATGAAGGAATTACATGGGTCCCATTCTGTTTCATTGAACAAAGTTATTATTTACAGGGAGAGATGTTGGTAGGACAAGTAGTATAACTGATGCTGGTCATTTTCAAGTTAATCATGTCTGATGGGATATTTTTATACGACTGCAAAATTTGAAAAAAATTTCATCATATATTGCTATCACGTTGGCGTCGTCATCGTTGTGTGGAGCATCTGGTTTTGCATAGCGAAAGGGGCATTAAGTTTTACCCTTACATGTACATACATCCTAAATTAAGTTTCCGTTATAGTCTGCCTCAATCAAATTTTATGAAATTTGTTTTAAATGCTCATTACACATAACACAAAAAAGAGATCAAGTTTGAATTTGGATGGTGTCACTTTTATTGTCGAGCCTTCGACTTTAGTCGAAAAAGCGAGACTAAGCGATCCTACTTTCCGTCGGCGTCGGCGGCGTCCACAAATATTCACTCTGTGGTTAAAGTTTTTGAAATTTTAATAACTTTCTTAAACTATACTGGATTTCTACCAAACTTGGACTAAAGCTTGTTTATGATCATATGATAGTATCAAGAAGTAAATTTTGTAAAAATAAAATTCCATTTTTCCGTATTTTACTTATAAATGGACATAGTTTTTCTGCAGGGAAACATTACATTCACTCTGTGGTTAAAGTTTTTAGAATTTTAATAACTTTCTTAAACTATCCTTGGTTTGTACCAAACTTAGACAGAAGCTTGTTTATGATGATAAGATAGTATCCAGAAGTAAATTTTGTAAAAATAAAATTCCATTTTTTCCGTATTTTACTTATAAATGGACTTAGTATTTTTCTGCGGGGAAACATAACATTCACTCTGTGGTTAAAGTTTTTTAGAATTTTAATAACTTTCTTAAACTATCCTTTGTTTGTACCAAACTTGGACAGAAGCTTGTTTATGATCATAAGATAGTATCCAGAAGTAAATTTTGTAAAAATAAAATTCCATTTTTTCCGAATTTTACTTTTAAATTGACTTAGTTTTTCTGCGGGGAAACATTTACATTCACTCTGTGGTTAAAGTTTTTAAAATTTTAATAACTTTCTTTTACTATCCTGGGTTTGTACCATACTTGGACAGAAGCTTATTTATGATCATAAGATTGTTTCCAGAAGTAAATTTTGTAAAAAGATAACTCCATTTTTCTGTATTTTACTTTTTAAATGGACTTAGATTTTCTTCCAGTTAACATTACATACAGTCTGCAGTTCAAGTTTTCAAAACATTTATTATTTTTTTTTATAGATTCAATAACTATCCTAGATTTTTACCAAATTTGGACAGAAGCTTCTTACAATCAAAAGATAGTATCAAGAGGAATATTTTTATTGATTTTTTTCCTCATTTTTGTTGAGCCTGTGATTTACAGCAATAGTAGGCGAGACACTGGGTTCCGCGGAACTCTTACAAATTTTCTTTCTTAGAGTTATACCTGAAGAAATCCTATGTGAATCAAGTATGCAAAAGAAAAACAATCCATGGAGGAAAGGGTTAACAAATGAAAAATATGCTGAATGTTTTGCTCCTGTTCTCTAATATGTCTGCCTCAGCCAAATATTATGAATCTTGAACACAATCCTTATTACCACAAAACATACAATTATGAATTTTGGTCATCACCTTTTTTCTGTTCTAGAGTTTTCTGCTTTACAATTAGAAACTTTGCCAGAATTGTTCCTTAAATGTGTCATTACGGATAGCATCACTTTTACTCTCTTGGGTCTCTTAATAATACTAAATGCATCATCTATGTCTCGTGGACACATTCAATACAGATTTATTTCTTATGTTTGTTGCTGAGGACTGATTATATCTAAGTAATTATTCTCTAAATTCAGTTTACCTTGACCAATGTTATGAATCTTGTACACAATGCTTATCATCACATAACAGAATTCAAGTTTGAATGTTGACTGTGTTTGAGTTATGTCCCCTTATAAATGGAAAATTGGTGAATTCATTGTCTTCATACTCTTATGTACAGTAAAGATTCTGGTAAGAAGATTAAGATATGTGAATACCAATGAGACACCATTACACAAGAGACCAACAAATATATTAGTCTACATAAGAGACTAGTCAGCCTTCAACAATGAGAACATTATTTGATTTCATCAAAAATTGAATTCTTTGGGTTCTATGATATGCTGAATCTAACCATGTATTTAGATTTTGGATATTGGACCATAAAAGGTAAATGTCCAATTTAAATTTTTTAAGCTTTTAAGGTTAAGTTCTTAGACCACATTCATTCTGTGTCAGAAACCTATGTTGTGTCAACTATTTAATCACAATCCAAATTCAGAGCTGTATCAAGCTTAAATGTTGTGTTCATACTTGCCCCAACTGTTCAGGGTTCGACCTCTGAGGTCTATAAAGCTGCGCTCTGCAGAGCATCAGGTTAGAATCAGTTGAAAAGGTCTTCATTCAGCAGATTGTTACAAGCAGAAAAAAAACCTAACTGGATATTACATGGTATTTATACATCCCAATGATAAAAAAGACTCCAAGTACATATCTCAAGAGTACCAGCAGTTACTGACAACTAGTTTAAAGTCGGTAAAACAAATAAAAAGATTGTGCAGCTAAGACTAGAATATCAGCAAGTACACATCCAACTACAAATCGATTTAGTGTAAAGGTCAGAAAAATAAGACCTTGTTCAATGTCAAGATCCAGGTATTGACAAATTTTAGAACTATGAATGCTAGACTTTGCCTCAACCAAAATGTAATGAAACTTATAAACAATGCTTATTACTGCCAAACACTGATCAAGCTTGAATAAGGGTGCCCCTAGGTCTCGCTTTCACAGTTCTTGACTTTGTTTTGAATAATGAATGCACTTAAAGTCCAAGCAGTCTCTCATTATACAACTGCAAAATATTTTCGTCAGCATCGTCTGAAGACGGATGGTTTCCGGATAATAACTTTAGTATTAAGTAAATAGAAATCAATTAAATTTTGACACAAAGTTATTGTTGCCAACTTAACAAGAGGCTCTCAAGAGCCTGAATGGCTCACCTTAATTTTTTTGGTTAAATCTCTCATCAATGATTATTTTGGCTTTTCAATTTATTTAAATGTTCTTTGAATCGTCCTATTTTCTTCAAAAGGAAAAAAAAAAAATTCTCCATGTTCTATTTTAGCCATAGGAGCTATGTTTCTTGACATACAAGGAAATAAAATATAAAATTTATACTAGATACTCTGAAACTCATTTAGCCTAAACTTGGCTGAAATTGATACAGCAGTTTCAAAGGAGAAGATTTTTTATACGACCGCAAATTTTGAAAAAATTTTCGTCGTATATTGCTATCACGTTGGCGTCGTCGTCGTCGTCGTCCGAATACTTTTAGTTTTCGTACTCTAACTTGAGTAAAAGTGAATATAAATCTATAAAATTTTATCACAAGGTTTATGACCACAAAAGGAAGGTTGGTATTGATTTTGGGAGTTTTGGTCCCAATATTTTAGGAATTAGGGGCCAAAAAGGGCCCAAATAAGCATTTTCTTGGTTTTCGCACTATAACTTTAGTTTAAGTTAATAGAAATCTATGAAATTTTGACACAAGGTGTATGACCATAAAAGGAAGGTTGGTAATGATTTTGGGAGTTTTGGTCCCAACAGTTTAGGAATAAGGGGCCCAAAGGGTCCAAAATTAAACTTTGTTTGATTTCATCAAAATTGAATAATTGGGGTTCTTTGATATGCCGAATCTAACTGTGTATGTAGATTTTTAACTTTTGGTCCCGTTTTCAAATTGGTCTACATTAAGGTCCAAAGGGTCCAAAATTAAACTTCGTTTGATTTTGACAAAAAATTAATTGGTTGGGTTCTTTGATATGCTGAATCTAAAAATGTACTTAGATTCTTGATTACCGGCCCAGTTTTCAAGTTGGTCCAAATCGGGGTCCAAAATTAAACTTTGTTTGATTTCATCAAAAATTGAATAAATGGGGTTCTTTGATATGCCAAATCTAACTGTGTATGTAGATTCCTCATTTTTGGTCTTGTTTTCAAATTGGTCTACATTAAAGTCCAAAGGGTCCAAAATTAAACTTAGTTTGATTTTAACAAAAATTGAAATCTTGGGGTTCTTTGATATGCTGAATCCAAACATGTACTTAGATTTTTGATTCTGGGCCCAGTTTTCAAGTTGGTCCAAATCAGGATCTAAAATTATTATATTAAGTTTTGTGCAATAGCAAGTCTTTTCAATTGCACAGTATTGTGCAATGGCAAGAAATATCTTATTGCAAAATATTGTGAAATAGCAATTTTGTTTTTAATTAGAGTTATCTTTCTTTGTCCAGAATAGTAAGCAAGAAATATCTAATTGTAAGAATTTTTTTTATTTGGAGTTATCTTTCTTTGTCCAGAATCAACTTAAATCTTTGTTATATATACAATATACAATGTATATTCACTTTTTACTACCAACTGATAAATTAAAATAATCTTTACCATTCAGTGATAACAAGCAGTTTTTTTTACATCTTAATATTTTATGATGTCTTTAAATGAGTAGTAATTGTTGCAAACTCCATTAGAAATTTTAATTGAGATTAGTTTTGGAATAAGGGAAAGGGGGATGTGATTAAAAAAATTGGGTTCAATTTTCTCATTTGAAATTTCATAAATACAAAGAAAATTTCTTCAAACATTTTTTTGAGAGGAATAATATTCAACAGCATAGTGAATTGCTCTAAGAGAAAACAAAATTTTTAATTTCATTAGAACGCATTCATTCTGTGTCAGAAACCTATGCTGTGTCAACTATTTAATCACAATCCAAATTTAGAGCTGAATCCAGCTTGAATGTTGTGTCCATACTTGCCCCAACCGTTCAGGGTTCAACCTCTGCGGTCGTATAAAGCTACGCCCTGCGGAGCATCTGGTTAAAGTAAGTCAACATGATGAACAAATTGTGAAAAAGTCTTTAAAGGGCAATAACTCCTTAAGGGGTCAATTGACAATTTTGGTCAAATTGACTTATTTGTAGATCTTCCTTTGCCTAACACTTTTGCTATTAACAGTTTATCTGTATCTATAATAATATTCAAGATAATAACCAAAAACTGCAAAATTTCTTTAAAATCATCAATACAGGGGCATTATACCTGAAAAACCAGTTACCCAATTTGGCTGAAAATTTCAGGACAGGTAGACCTTGACCTAATAAATACTTTAACTTCTTGTCTTATTTGCTCTAAATGCTGGAGTTTTTAAGATATAAGCCAAAAACTGCATTTTACCCTGTGTTCTATTTTTAGCCATGACGGCCATGTTTTTTGACGAAATAGAAAATAAAACACAAACTTTATTTTATACACCCTACTGATCATTCAGTTGAAGTTTGGTTGAATTTGGATGAGTAATTTTAGAGGAGAAGATTTTTTAAAGTTAGCAAATATGATGAACAAATTGTGAAAAATTGTCATTAAAGGACAATAACCCCTTAAGGGGTCAATTGACAATTTTGGTCTTTTTAACTTATTTGAAGATCTTACTTTGCTGATCATTTTTGCTGTTTACAGTTTATCTTTATCTATACTAATATTCAAGATAATGACCAAAAACTGCAAAAATTTCCTTAAAATTACCAATTAAGGTAGCACTACAGTCTAACAATGATTTTTTGGAGATATTTTTTTTATCACATTATTTTGAAGTTAGTACTATTTTGCACAGTTTGTAAAAATCCCAAAGTCATTATCATATTGCAACAGGGAGTAAATTGATAATTGACTTATGTAAATAAAAGCACATGGTAATTAATCTAAATATATAGGCATTTGGGAGGGGCTAATATGTCAATCATCTGTTGATGCCAGTGTCCAGCTGTTAATCCCTGACCACAAGAGAAATATTGTAGTCTTATCTTATTGTTTTGCAACAAAAATAATTTATATAACAGGGAAGTGAACAGAGAAAAAGAAAAAATCTAAAGGGAAAAAAATCTTCCAAAAATAAAAATAAAATACTATGGAAAAGAGTGGAAAAGTATTAAAAGCCTCTGAATGCCTGTATAAATTTATTCCCTTGGTCTTCTTCATTTGAATGCAGTTTTATGCATTTTAACTAATTTTCAGTTTAAGTGTAATTTTTTGGTTCCATTAAATTAAAAAAAAAATCTGAGGAAAAGTGTATTTTCAAGAAGAGGATGGTCTAACTCTTGATCTTTTTATGAACATGTTTTTTTATGCACACTTCTCTTAATGTTCTAGCTTATTTCAGACTTAGTTTATTTCTTTTTTAAAATTCAAATGAAAATTATTCTTTATATATAGAGAATAATTATGTTAAACATTGATTATATGCAGCTGGTCAATCATGTTATTCTCTTATCTTGGACTGTCTGGAAAGAGGCGGAGCTTTGTCTCTACTTAATTACTACATTATAGTTGTTGGTCAAATCTGTGACGTCAAACTCCCGCCAAATGTCAAGTTAGTGTTGGACAGTTCACATATAATGCAAAATTTACAGCATTAGAGCATCAAAGACACAAAGTGTGTGGTTCTATTGATATAGTAATGGTATCAGAACACTCCTGTGGTGTTCCCAGTGGAATTTGTGAATTTATATTGACTTTATAGAGGTGTTAAGGGGGAAATTCAGTTTTAAGGTCATTTCTCAGAACAATTTTTCATGAGAATTGTAATGAAAAAATGAAAATAGAATCATTATGGGTACCCCCTTTGGCTTGACTTTGATTAAAGGGTTTATTTTCTACAATACCGTGTCCCAGTTTTTGGATAATATGAATTTATAGGTCTCCAAAGATGAAAGGTGAAATGAGGTTTGGAACCCAGCAGTTAAATCAATATATCTTCTTACTGGAGGCATATATTAAAAATCTAAGACACAGTTTTGTTGATTTTATATGGTTGATTAAAGGGATGAAAACAAATTTTTACTACCATTTGACATGAATGTGCCATTTTGATCCAAGTTGGAAGACCGCTTTTTTGGCAATTAATGAGCTATATTTTGAGATTAATCAAACCAAAAATAAATTTTTAAATAGATTAAGAAAGAGTTATGTTTCAGCTTTAAAATGAGTTAAAGATTTTAAAAATCCATTGAGTAGTTTTAGAGAAATTAATCTTTAAAGACTGTTGATTGGAGTCAGAAAATTCTGACTGTAGTGCTACCTTAAGTGGCAGCAACCCAACAGTGGGTTGTTTGATTCATCTGAAAATTTCAGGGCTGATAGATCTTGACCTAATGAACATTATACCCCCATTACATGCCAGATTTGCTCTAAATGCTTTCGTTTTTGAGATATAAGCCAAAAACTGCATTTGACCCCTATGTTCTATTTTTAGCAATGGCGACCATGTTTGTTGATAGATCAAAACTTATAAAATTTATAAACTAGATACCCTAAGGAACATTCACTTAAAGTTTGGAAGTATTTGGCCTAGTAGTTTCAGAGGAGAAGATTCTTGAAATAGTTTACGACGACAGACGCCAAGTGATGAATTTGAATTGAGGGATTGGGGGAGGTGAAAAAAAATGGGAGGGGTGGGATAAAATTTTATTCATACAGATTTCAGAAATTAAAAAGAATTTTTTATTCAAATATATTTTTTTAGGAGATTTATATTCAACAGCATAGATCAGCATAGTGTATCGCTCAAAACCAAAAAAAAATTTTTTTTTAAAGTTCATTAGACCACATTCATTCTGTGTCAGAAACCTTTGCTGTATCAATTATCTAATCACAATCCAAATTCAGAGCTGTATCAAGCTTGAATGTTGTGTCCATACTTGCCCCAACTGTTCAGGGTTCAACCTCTGCGGCCATATAAAACTGCACCCTGTGTACCATTATACGATCCCAAGGGTTTTTTTCTTCGGTTGTATAAAAATTACCACCATAAATAGTACAATGCTAAATAAGCAGACAGGACATTTATTCATAAACTTTGTATGCTTTGAATTGTTATCTACTACAGTATAATTGATAAAGAATAACTGTAATTGACAAAAGCTATCAGCAGGGGTAAATCTACAAATAATACAGGTCCTTAAATGCTGACTTTTATTTTTTCACTATGTGAGCTTATTATTGAAGATATTATATAGGTCGTTTTTGAATGATTGTTATTTGTACATGGTTTTGATCTGTCTTTGTAAACTTGTATGTGATGTGATCTCTGGTGGAGAGTTCTTATTGTGATAATACCACATCTTATTTTTATGTCAGTCTGACAGGTTAAATTTGACCTTCATCTCATTCATTGGTGGAGTTGTATCTGTTATATTTTTGAGGTTAGACTAATTTCTTAGATATTTAAAGTAGGTCAAATACCTTTTTGGTAAAGAATAGGATTGTTAAGTAGACATGTCTTAAAGAGGGGTATTAACTATGACCTTTGACTCAAATTTCAATGGTTGATAATTTTATGATTATGACATGTTTCACAGATACCATATTAAAGATCAGTTGTATATTTGATTTCAGTATGATTCTATTGTTTGTTCCTTCCTTGGTAGCACAGAGTTGTCTCTGAAATTCCAAGTATTTTTTTCTTTTTCGAGTCAAGTACCTTCCATATGCTCAGTAGTCCAGACTGTTTAGATGTTTGACAGCCATTTTGAGATTTTCTTGGGTGTCATGGCCCCAGCAAGTTCTTTAAAGGCAGTTGATGTCAGATCAATCTCAAATTTAGCCTTTTGGATAGGATTTATTTGATCATGACCTTTCATGGAATATTGACAATAATTTCTTAGTGATTCCCTAGATAAGACCTTGATCAAAAACGTGTGCAGAATTTAAATAAATGCACTTCTGTTGTTTACTTGTGTATAATAGTAAGTTGCAGACAAAGATTTTGTTTGTTTTTACAGAATAATGGGGTAATTTCTAAGGCTTGGTCATTCATGCTGTCACAACTTATAAGGTCATAGTTTTCCTTTATCTTTCAGTTTTAATGCTATATTGTTTTTTTATTTTTAGAATGAATATATACATATATAAATCTACCCGTTTAAAAATATATTATCTTATGTTTATTGAATTAATGATAAGAAATTGTTGCAGATATACAGAATTAGGGCTCTGTGGCAGAGTGGTATAAGCAGTTACTTCTGTAATCACTTACCAGTTAACACTGAGGTTTTGAGTTTGAATCCCGCTCATATGGTTGCACTTGACTCTAATCTTAATTGATTAGGATTGTCAGTTTTCCTATAGTAGGTCGGTGGTTTTCTCCATGCACTCTGGCTTCCTCCAATAAAAATTGCACTGCCCCCCTGTGTTAAAGACTCATTGGTGGTCTTCATCTGTTTTCTGTCCATTGGTTGGGTTGTTGTTTCTTTGAAATTCACATATTCCCCATTTCATGTAAATCGTGGACTATTCATTAATCATATTTACATTCACTGTTACATAAAAATATGTTAAAAACTTCCCAGGACTAAATTAATACTGGTAATTACAATTTACCTTTCACAGGCACGGATCCAGAGGGGGGGGGGGAACCCCCTTTTTTGGACGATCAATGCTTTTGAATGGGGACATGTAATTGGAACACCTCCCCCACCCCCCTTTGTCCTGGGTTAGGAACCCCCCTTTTTAAAATGGCTGGAATTGCCCCTGTTTCAACTACCAAAGAAAGCAGTGAAAATGTCATTCATATAATTTGATGATTCAAACCAAAGATTTCAAACAATCTCCAGAATTCTCTGATTCTGTATTTAAAGGATTCTAATATAAATAAATTTTCTTGCTCTGTATTATGTTAAGACAAATACATGTATCATTGGAACATTTACTTTCAACTGGACAACCAATGATTTAAAACTGGTTTTGAAAATATTATTGATAATTCAACTTTCAAAATATCTTTATTTCTCATAAAATACATATCACAGATCTTACTAGTAAAATTGGATTAATAATTGGCTCACACAAATAACTACAGAGAAGACTTCCAATCTTGTAAAACAATGCTCATGATTTTATGAAATAAACAAATAAAGTTATATTTATGACTTCAAAAAAAATTTTAAAACAATTTGCCACTCTTTAAAATGAAATAAAAGTAAATTTTCTAAAAAAATAATTTGAACACACAGAAATGTCTTGCATTCATTAATCCCTGAAAATAATGTCATATTCTTGCCTAATGCCCCCATTCTACATTAAAAAGGCCTAAAAATAAATTATTAAGTAACCACATCATCATGATTATCGGATACAAAATGTTTGACTTCTATACAGCTGTCATTTGTTTCATCGTTAAGTCTTTTCTTAGCAAGTTTTTCTTTTTCTTCATTTGCCTTGTCAAATAAATGTTTAAAACTAAGATAAATGTCTTTCACATCACTCTCATTTTTCCGTTTCTTCCATTTTTCTACTAAAGCTTCATTCTGCCCACCTTCAACAAACTGTCGTTCATCTTCAATATCTAACACTGTAGTAGCAACCATTGCTGTTCCTTGTTCTGCTAACTGCTTGGACTTTTCCCTGAAATAAATACACTTAAATTGATAAAAAAAGCATTATTTAATGGAAATAAAGCCTTAAGGAGTTATCTAAATATATAAATGGAAATTTTTTTTTTTTCTTCTCACTTTTATGGTTTTCAAGAAATATTGCAACTTAATGTTATATTATTAGCCATAGTGGTTGTAATTTGGCAGACATGAAGAAAAAAAACTTTATCCTAAGGACCATTCAGGCAAAGTTTGGTTGACATAAGTCCATTGGTTTCAGAGAAGAAGATTTTGAACATTTTTATGAAGGTGACAACAATGCAGGGTGATACCACTTAATAATGAAAATAGCTCAAATGGATCAGGTGAGCTAATAAGATAGGCAGACAAAAAACTGTGGTCTAAGGAATAAATTCAATTAGTAAACTTTCCAATGCTCTGTGTTGAAGATGGTACTTTGACATATAAAGGTTTACTTTTACAATTTCTGACTTGGATGAGTGAGTTGTCTCATTGGCACTCATACCACATCTTCTTATATCTATTCAAATTGGAAATTGACTTTTTTTCTTCTTAAATAGTGTTGTGAGTCTCATTGAGTTTAACAAAACATCTTCTTTTTTGAGTAAACATTTTTGAATTTTGAAATATTTTAACCATTATCTATTGCTTTGTGTCTTACCAATATGGAGTCGTATAAAGATTTCCACCAACATTCAAAATACAGTTATAACATCTGTCTTCTGTCCTCTCTGTCTGTGGAGTACAATAAAATCAGAATAACAATGGTAGAATAAGTAAAAGGAGGCTTTAAATGTTATAATACCTATCTTCTATTTCTCTGTCTGTGGAATATAATAAAGTCAGAATTACTATCATAGAATTTGTAAAATGAGGCTTTAAATGTTATAATACCTATCTTCTATTTCTCTGTCTGTGGAATATAATAAAGTCAGAATTACAATGGTAGAATAAAAAAAATGAGGCTTTAAATGTTATAATACCTATCTTCTATTTCTCTGTCTGTGGAATATAATAAAGTCAGAATTACTATCGTAGAATTTGTAAAATGAAGCTTTAAATGTGTATTGTAGATATTTAAAGATAAGGCGGTTGGATACCATTAAGGATCATGTATGTATCTTCAATATTCAAAATCAACTTTAAACTGCTACATTGCTAGCTGTATAAATGGAGTCCTAATACAAACACTGTGTTTTAATTTAATCTGTCTTTATGGGGTTCTTACAAACTCTTCATATATACAGGAACATAAACAGTGAGGTCGGGCTAAACATAATGAACTGTTCAACAGAAATTTTCATCATACCACATCATATTCTAGTCTATTAATCCCTGCTCTCTTTGTTGCTTCATACAACCTTTGTTTTGGAGAAATCTTTGGAGGAAATTCTTTTCTGTAATAAAATGTAATAATAACTTTTTATAATTTCTAATTAATACATGTTTAATTGTGTGAAGTTGATAAAAGAATATAGGACAGAACATAAAGTTACTGTAAATTCAGAAATTATTGCATGCATTTATTTATGGATTTTGTCATTTTAGACCAAAATGCGATTTTATTTTTGCATTATTGAGAAAAATCCTTATAAATTCATATAAAAATTTTCAAAATGCAAGTTTAAATACTTGCGATTATAACCCTGTCGCATATTATCAATGATAAAACATCTCAATAACTTGTGCGAATGACATTTAAGTTTTTGTGTAATAAGATACCCCATCTATCATTTGTAAGCTATGTTTGGACATTTAAGATGTTGTAAAAATCACCCTTAAACAAAGATTGTTTCAAACAATCTTTACAAAACAAGAAACATAACAGTGCACACGCTGAAATGTCTCAACAGCTTTACTGACATCTTTGAACAGATCAACATTTAAAATAGCAGATGCACAATTTCATCTCCTGTAGAAAAATCTTTACAAGGTAAGTTCAATTCTGTCAAGCAGTTTTCAACGAGTAGAAGATACTAAACTGATATTATCGCTATTTTGTGCATTTTTCATTTGATCTTTTTTTGTGATAATTTTCATATAATGCTTCTCGCTTAAGATGAAAAAATTATCACTAGAAACTAAGGAGGCCACGTGGCATTGCTACCGAAATTGACATTGAAATTGACAACGTCGTCATAGGTAAAATAGCGATAAACAGATTATCATTGGTCATCTCAACTCGATTGATTTTCTCACTTTCGCTGTTCCAGCTCAAGCGAGAAAATCATTCTCGTTGAGATAATCAACGATAATCTATAATTATTGAAGAAAATGAACAGATATGATTTGAAATTACAAATTTATAAGCAGAAATCGTAAAAATAGCTATTTTTAAAAAAAGCAGCAATTTTTTTTAATTTCATACCAGGTTCATGGCTGTCAACTATTTGAAAAAAAATAGAAATGAAGGCATAGAAATGTACTCATATAACTGTGTATGCGATACCAATTTTCATGGGCTTGCAGGCAGATTTTGACAAAATATTCACAAAAACACATTTTTTCCTAAATTCATGAAAATCAGTGACAAGTAAAAATACAGAATTCTCAGTTGATGATATTCTGTATTACTTACTTGTTAAATTTGAACGGCATTTCTATAGTTGTGTGTCCATCATCTGTTGTTACAACATGAATCTCCGTTTCTTTATCATACTTCAAGGCTAATAACTTGTTCATTGACTGTTTGTGTTGTTTATAATATTCCTGAAGACCCCATATCTCACTAAAGAAAACATTTAAACAGAATCTTAAATTATTTTTTTATCATCTGAAAGAAAGTGTATATTTTATCGTCATGCTCCAAAAATTATGGTTAACTTCATTTTGCAAGATTTTTTACTGTTGTTCTTTATAAAGGTTACCCCATTACAAACCTATTGGTGTGATATGATAATTTACTTTCTTGATTTATCAAAGTAATTTTGACTTTGAATTTGAAGTCCACTTTGTGCTTTTGTTAGATGTATTCCTTCTCGTCTCCATCAGATGAGTTGCGCCTTTTTCAACTGATTTTTTATAGTTTGTTTCCTATGCAGTACTGTTATACCACTCTCCCAGGTTAGGGGAGGGTTGGTGCCTTCAAACAAGTTAAACCACGCTTCATTCTGTATGTGCCTGTCCCAAGTCAGGAGCCTATAATTCAGCGGTTGTCGTTTGTTTTGTGTGTTTGTTCATTTTTTTGTACAAAAATTAGGCTAAGTTAAATCATTTTATATTTTTCATTTTGGGGCTTATTATAGCTTACCAATTGCAGCTGTATTGTGGCCTATAGTTGTTAATTTCTGTGTCATTTGTCTCTTGTGGAAAGCTATCTAAGTGGCAATCATACCACATCTTCTTATTTTCAGATTTTACCCCTACCTGAACTCCTCCATAGTAACTGCAGTCAGACTTTGATCCCCCTCTTTTAGGTCCATATCTTTATACATCATTGCCAATATACAATATTTACTGTTTATTGCATTGTTATCCCAATCTATTGCCTTCAACACAAACAATATTGCATAAGCTGCACAATCAATGTTTTTTTATTAAAAAAAAAAAGAACTAGAGGCTCTTAAGAGCCTGTGTCGCTCACCTTGGTCTATGTGCATATTAAACAAAGGACACAAATGGATTCATGACAAAATTGTATTTTGGTGATGGTGATGTGTTTGAAGTTCTTACTTTACTGAACGATTTTGCTTCTTACAATTATATCTATAATGAACTTTGCCCATTAGTAACAGAGAACTATATCTGGTAAAAATTTACATAAATTTACCAAATTTATGAAAATTGTTAAAAATTAACAATAAAAGGCAATAACTCCTTATGGAGTCAATTGACCATTTAGGTCATGTTGACTTATTTGTAGATCTTACTTTGCTGAACAGTATTGCTGTTTACAGTTTATCTCTATCTATAATATTATTCAAGATAATAACCAAAAACAGCAAAATTTCCTCAAAACTACCAATTCAGGGGCAGCAACCCAACAACCGATTGACAGATTCATCTGAAAATTTCAGGGCAGATAGATCTTGACCTGATAAACATTTTTATTCAATGTCAGATTCACTCAAAATGCTTTGGTTTTTGAGTTATAAGCCAAAAACTGCATTTTACCCCTATGTTCTGTTTTTAGCTGTGGAGGCTATCTTGGTTGGTTGACCAGTTCACGCCACACATTTTTTAAACTAGATACCCCAAAGATGATTGTGGCCAAGTTTGGATTAATTTGGCCCAGTAGTTTCAGAGGAGATGATTTTTGTAAAAGATTACTTTAATTTATGAAAAATGGTTAAAAATTGACTATAAAGGGCAATAACTCCTGTACAGGTCAACTGACCATTTTGGTCATGTTGACTTATTTGTAGATCTTACTTTGCTGAACATTATTGCTGTTTACAGTTTATCTCTATCTATAATAATATTCAAGATAATAACCAAAAACAGCAAAATTTCCTCAAAACTACCAATTCAGAGGCAGCAACCCAACAACCGATTGACAGATTCATCTGAAAATTTCAGGGCAGATAGATCTTGACCTGATAAACATTTGTACACCTATCAGATTTGCTCTAAATGTTTTGGTTTTTGAGTTACAAGCCAAAAACTGCATTTTACCCCTATGTTCAATTTTTAGCTGTGGCGGCCATCTTGGTTGGCTGACCTGGTCACGCCACACATTTTTTATACTAGATACCCCAAAGATGATTGTGGCCAAGTTTGGATTAATTTGGCCCAATAGTTTCAGAGGAGAAGATTTTTGTAAAAGCTAACGCCGGACGACAGACGCCGGACGCCAAGTGATGAGAAAAGCTCACTTGGCCCTTTGGGCCTGGTGAGCTAAAAAAGATGTTCTAATTTGAAACCATTAAATCACACCATGTATATCTGTATGTAGACTTGTTAAAGATCCTGTACTTGACATTAGTATATTACATTTTATAAATTACACTTAAGGTGGTACCTAACACTACAGGGAGATAACTCTGTAAAATCAGCTAAACGTTTTAATTACGTTGTGTTGTGAAGGGAATTTCAAGCTTCTCAATGATCAAAATTGGTGTTTGTCAAACTGCTATATAACCAGTGTAATTTTTCTGACAAAACAGTTGGTTGAAAGTTTTTGAAATTTTTATATTTTTGTTAAAGGGTCAAAGTAAATACTTTGACAAAATTTTATGAAAATTAAACGAGCCAAATCAATTTTAGTAAAAGTGTTAGGTACCACCTTAAAGTTAATCTAATAACCTGTTTTTTTAAGGTAAAGCCTAATTTATTTTTCTTTTACCTACACTTTTGTCTTATGATTGAAAATTATTTATTTTATGAAGTTCTGTAGAAATGACTTCCCTTTAATCCACAAAAAGTATGTTATTTTTATAAATTTGTTGGAAAAAGAAGCCAGTGTGTGGTGTCCATAATCATCAGCATTTCTCTTTTTCTAATCAACTAATGTAAAACGAGGGATTTTCTTTTAAGAAATACAAATGTACATGTTTCCATCATTCCATAAACTGTGATTTTCTTTTCAGAAACACATGTTTCCATCATTCCATAAACTGTGATTTTTTTTTCATTTGTATTTTGTCAATAAATTGCATTGGTTCTATAACCGTGCAAAAAGAATTGAGATTATTCCTCAAATACATAAACTTCCACAGGTTAATTCTACAAGTTGTGTCCGTAACCTTACCCTATACAAAGAAGAAATTATAACATTTCTTACTGGTTTTTCCATCAATCAAATTAGTTTTACAAATTTCAAGTATTACTTATTTAAGATCACCAATTTTTTTTCTATCGTGTTAACATTATTTTTTGACATCAGTGCAACCATATTGTTCCCTGTATTGTGTTTTGCCCATTTAGGTTTAAAATTTGTCACAGGAGCTTACCATTTTAATGTATTCTCTAACAATATCTAATAATGGTATCATTCCCTCCTTGCTAAAAATAGATGGGTTCCTTTCTGCTGCCTGAGCAACCATCACTGAGGTACATCCAGTATGCATTGCAAACTTCTGTATGTCACAATTATCTTTCATCTCTTTTGAGCCGCCACTATAAGAAAAAGAATGGAAATGCATGTACATGATTATTTTATTCCATGCCGAGTAATGAAGAATCTACTGTATAGACATGTTAATTTTTTTAATTAAATTTCACTTCATTTCTAGTGACAATGATTTTGACGTTGGAAATGTTGGGCTAAAAATCAATTAGGAATTTAGGATTTAACTCCCCTCATATGCGTGCATAATCCAACTTTTGTATCAAATTCATTAGGTAACTAATGTGTTGCATTCAATAAGGTTTACGACCTTAACGTATTGACCTTAGAACCAGTAGTGATCTGCCTTTCATTATTTGTGATCGTATATGCAAGTCTGATTCCAATTCCATGTAAGGTTCTTGAACCATTTCTGTCAATCTTACAACTTTGACCCTGACCTTGGAAAGTGTTCTCAGAATGAAAATGGTACCTTCTATTATAATTGACCGAAATATCCAAGTTGCAATCAAACACAGTATTAGATTGATCATCCAAAAAACTGAAAAAATGACTGATGGACTTAATGGCCTGGAGTATAACTATAGTTTAAATATTATTTTCAAACAAATTTCAACTCTAATAAAATCGGTACTGGAGAAATCTGCAATAGTATAAACTTTTGACAAAAAAGGGTTGATTATGCATACCGGTACATGTATGTAACAATTATTCTAACATGAAGTCCTTTAAACTCTTTGAGTACACACCCGTGGTAAAATATGAATATCTTGTCAGGGCTGTTCCAATCGAACTCCCACGTCATATGCTTTTTTATGAATGAGATACTGGACGTCATAGAACAATGACGTTAGAATATGAGCATTTTCTATGCTCAGGGTAAAATATTTGTCATAAAGGGCCAACCTGTGGTAAAATCACGATATATTCCATCCCCCATGAATTATTTCTTAATTATTCTATTGAACCATTATTGTCTTATTAATATAAAAATAAGTAAATGTGGTATGATTACCAATGAGAGAACTATCTAAATCTGTTTATTGTTTAGTTTGTTTATTATGTATTTTGCTTTATAATTAATCTGTCCTTCAATGTTAACCTTGATTGGTAAATAAAATTCTCTGTAACCATCTGTAATACAAAGGTATTTGTTTTTGTTGTTTTTTGTGTGCAAACACTGAACCTTACTTTGGAATAACAGGGATAAACAAACTTTCTGCTATCTTGTATATTGTTTGGTTTGTTTATTATGTTATGAATTATTGCATTATAATTAATCTGTCCTTCAATAGTCATCTTGATTGGTAAAAAAATTCTCTGTAACCATCTGTACAAAGGAATTTGTTTTGTGTTTTTAGATATAGGAAGATGTTGTGTGAGTGCCAATGAGAAAACTCTCCATCCAAATAACAATTTTAAAAAAAGTAAACCATTATAGGTCAATGTACGGCCTTCAACACAGAGCCTTGGCTCCCACTGAACAACAAGCTATAAAGGGCCCCAAAATTACTAGTGTAAAACCATTCAGACGGGAAAACCAACGGTCTAATTTGTTTTGTCTACTACTGAACCTTACTTTGCAATAACAGGGATAGACAAACTTTCTGATATCTTTTTAATAAAATGGTTCCTATTAGTATGTCTGGGTCGTTCTTCCTTAGTTCGTCCATGAACTGTCAAGGCTGACACACCCGTCTTCTCTATTATCTTGGCTAACTCAATTGTCTCGTCTAACTGTTAATTAAAATGTTATATGACATTGACTTTTTATATCATGTTATATGACATTGACTTTTTATATCATTTTAATTGACATTCCCCCACCACAAATTGTAGACATAACATACTGTTATGCTGAGTGTCAACAAAGTTGACCTTATCATATATAAAACTAGAAAAGTTGTTATCTCCAAGGTTTTGTTGTCAATAGCTGGTCATGGTCAAACAAATTATCTTTTTTTAATTATTAATACTATGTTTTAATCCTAGACAATATTGTGCCTATTCGGCATGAATATTGATTTTAAAGTGCAGTGCCTGCCAATTTTTTGTGTTCAAAGATGCAGGTTTTTTTCATGGTGATTGAATAGCTGTTATATTAGACAGCTTCTGGGATAAGGTTTTCTTGATTTCATAATGGCTTCTTGTATAATAAAATATGGAAAATATATGATGGATCAAACCATTCCTGTGTTTACAAATTCAAATACCACATTGGCAAAATATCCTTGTTAAGTTGCAACTTGTTTATTTTAAATATACAGAAAAAAATCAAAAATTATTGCGTGCATTTATTATTGCCATTTTTTTTGGCCATTTTAGGAAAAGCTTCGTACCAATAAATGAATAAGAAGCCAGAATGCAACTTTATACTCACACAGTTGCATTATTCCCATTTGTAAAAATCCTTGCAATAATTTCTGAATTTACAATAATCAAAAAGAGTATGCATTTTGAAAAGTTTCTGGTGAGAATACAACTCTGTTATCCGGGCCTTCTATAGCTGACTATGCGGTATGAGCTTTGCTCATTGTTGAAGGCCGTACCGTGATCTATAGTTGTTAATGTCTGTGTCATTTTGGTCTTTTGTGGATAGTTGTCCCATTGGCAATCATACCACATCTTCTTTTTAATATTCACAGTCAGAATACGCCATGTAATATATTCATTTATTTGAATCAAAACTAATCAAAAATACCTCATTTATAGAATGATACCTTACTAAAACAAAATATCCTTTTAATAGTTTGACTTGATTATCAATTGTTTAAATTTAAACTATCAAAGCTACGTTTTTATGTATGTAAAGTATAAAAATACAATATTTTACAGTTATCTCCTAATTAACATATACCACTTACGGTAGGAAGACATCTAATTTTACATGTGACTGGAACGGAAACTGCTTTCACAAGACTTGATAAAATCTGAAAAATTAAGATATGTTGATTAAATTAAAATTCTTGAAAAATATAAGCTTTATTTCTAAGAAAATTACACAGCCATTACACATTTACTGTCAATATTAGTCTGGAGGTTATACAGTTCAACAAGGCTAAATCTAGGTTAATTAAATTTGAACAAGAATGTGTCCCAAGTACTTGGATGCCCCATCCACATTTTCATTTTTTATGTTCAGTGGACTATGAAAATGGGGTAAAATCTCTAATTTAGTTTTAAAAGTTTCATGTTGATTGGACTTCAACTTCATCAAAAACTTCCTCGACCAAAAACTTTAACCTACCTCAACCAAAAACTTTAACCTAAAGTGTGACAGACGGACGAACAAACGGACGAATGAAGGGAAGGACGAACAGACAAATGATCAGATGCACAGACCAGAAAACAAAATGCCGATAAATGGGGAATAAAAATGATATCCCTTTAACAGTTATAAATGAACACTTTAGTCCTTTTTAATATCTGAAATTAAGTGTAATAAAATAATATGAATACACCAATATTGCTGACATATAAAACAGGTCAAAATAAACCTGAACATTAGTCATGAGACTTATTTTAAACAAGATACACTAATGGTGATTGCATACTAGCCAAATTGGGATAAAGACCCAGTAGTTTCGGTAAAGAAGATTTTGGTTGAAAATTTAAGGCAATGCCATGTTGATTTATTTGTAAATGTTGCCTTACTGAGCATGTTTGCTATTTAAATAAAAAAAGTTTCTCTATGTCTTTCATTGTTTTTAAAAACAAAAGACAAAAATGATAAAATCTGTTATTCATGAGCAATAACTCTTGTAAAATGTCTGACAATTTTGATGTAAATGGGATAGATCTTAACATTACTGTTTTAACAGATTTTCTCTATAGATGTATAGTGGTTTTATAGATAATTGACAAAACTTCTTTTTTACCACTATGTTCTATTCTTAGCCATTACATCCATGTTTGGCAGGCTGGGTCATTAAACTATTTTTTTGTTGAACTAGATTCCCCAATGTTGTTGGTGGCTAAGCTTGATTAAATAAGCAGAAGTTTTAGAGCATATTTTTGTAGAAATCGAAGAACAAGCTTGACGAGGGATGAAGATGGATGACACACTCCAAGTGAGGACATAAAAAAAATCACAACCGGTATTTTATTGTAAATATTTTGTGATATTGTTTATAACAATGTAAATGGGTTAATGAGTTAACATTTTGATCTATTGAGGTACATGTAAATAACTTAATTTCTAAATGTTTGTTATTTTATTTTTTACATCCAGTGCTTTTGAGATAAATATTTAATCCTCAATTGACACTTTGAACCATAACATGTTATTTTTTTGTCTTTTCTATATACTGTTTGTGAAGACTTTATAATTTTTTTTATTCACTATTAAATTAACACTTAGAAACATGGCTCTTTTGGGTTTTTTTTCTTCTTCAGATTTTGTAAACATATTTATTATGGGCATTGCACTCTATTTTACCAATGTTTACAAAATGTATTTAGAAGTTTATTAACTGATTTAAGAGTGTTATAAATGGCATGATATCATTTTCAACAGAAATTATAACTGACGACTATGCAAACATTTTTACAAAATGGTATCTTCTTGTATTGACTTTCGCATAGCTGTGATAGTGTTGAAGTTGTATCCAATACAAATAAGGTCTGTTCCAGAATAAAATGCATGGAGGCTTTAGAAGCAACTTTTGTAAGACCTTGACCGTCAAACAAATTAATAATTCTTATGAAATTGCAATGAAAATGCAAATATCTGCATCCAATAAATAAGTGCCTACAACTCCCCACTCACCCCAACTGATAAATTTTGGAACAGCCCTTGAATAATTTTTTTTCCAACAATTAATTTCTATTGTCTTTCAAACTGTGTCAACTGGGGAATTGCATATTGAGAAAATAAAGTAAAAATAGTTCAACTGCCACATGTTTATGTTCTTCTGCTATTGTCAAAATGCATTTACAATTAGTATCGACTCCGTCTTTAATTGTTTCTGTTTAATTTGTATATTCAAAACAACATCTCTCTCCATGAGGGAATTTCAAGGTAAAAATCTTGAGAAAATCTCAAGGTAAAAATTTGAACCTTGATGCCTTGAACTCATTTTGTTTGTTTCAAGGTAAAAACCTTGAGAAAATCTCAAGATAAAAATTTGAACCTTGATGCCTTGAACTCATTTTTGTTTGTTTCGAGTTTCAATTACACATCAGATCAATAACAAATCAAAATTTCACATTAAAATGAATCTACAAGAATAATTTTACCATACAAGTTAAAATCAATCTACATGAATGTTTTTGCCATACAAGTACCTGTTTAACTTTCTCTGGCTTCTTCAGTAATGCTGCACCCATTCCGCCCTAAAACATTCAAAAATAAATACTGTGGATGTTGTGGAAAAGTTTATTCATGTAGATTTGTTGTCAAGAATTTGCCAGTCTGTACACTAGCCTATTAAAAAATAAGTGGTGTAGATGATGTGGATTGAGGAAAAGTTTATTCATGCAGATTTGTTGTCATGAATTTGCCAGTCTGTACACTAGCCTATTAAAAAAATAATACTTTGTTGAGCATTTAAATTTGTGGTTAAAAATCATAATCGTTTCATATTGAGGTTATTTTTTTCTACTTCATAAGAATTAATTCAAAGTACATTTTTAGCATTTTTTAATACAAGTGACATGTTATGTCCCAATTAACACCATTCATGATTGTTAATATATAGATATTTGAATCCAAGGTTTATTAGTGTCACCCCTTCTGATTACACGTGTGCAGCAACTATAAGGTTAATTTTGAATTTTCCTAAGATAGAGATAATTTGTAAGTATGATCTTTTTTCAGAAAAAATTATTCTATAAAATGTTTGCTGAATGTTGTCAGAAATGACATATGAAGAATAAGCAAATGAAAATGAACACCTTATTTTGCAATGTCCAATAAAAAAAAATCAAGAATCTTCCTTTCTGATGACTTCCAATTCTTCACACAATTTTTTTCTTCAGAAAACCAAATTCCATGAATAAATAAAAAAACATAGTTTCAATGTTCATGGATATTTTATTTTATGGTTTGGCTAAAGTACGTAAATTTGAAGAAAATTTGATATTCCTTGGAAATTGAAATTTATGATTCTCAGCCCATGAGGGGTCACTTCCTAAATACAAGGTGATAGGACATGCGGCTGGAATAGGTAACATTTTCAAGCTTGAAATTATGTAAGCTTAATACCATTCAAAATATAGAAATGTACAATTAATGCCTTAACCAAAGAATGACCCATGAAAGCAAACAATTTTATTTCCAATGTGGTCCTTTAGTATACTGTATATATAAATACCTTAATAGAAAACTCTTTAGGACATCCCATATTAACATCAATGCCAGCAACATCATCCTGTCTGTTAATATAAACAAATATATATTTATTTTTTGGCATCCTCATATTTCCAAGTACAAATTCTCTTTCAGGAAGTAATTTTACTTGAAGAATATGATAAATATAAATACAGACTAGTTGCAGAAGTATTTTCATTAGATGGTAATCAACCTTTGGAATTATGTGAGAGTCAAACAAGAATGTGTCCATAGTACACGGATGCCCCACTCTCATTATCATTTTCTATGTTTAGTGGACTGTGAAATTTGGATAAAAAATATAATTTGGCATTTAAATTAGAAAGATCATAACATAAGGAACATGTGTACAAAGTTTCAAGTTGATTGGACTTCAACTAAATCAAAAACTACCTTAACCAAAAACTTTAACCTGAAATTTCCACTATTATTTTCTATGTTTAGTGGACCGTGAAATTGGGGTCAAAAGTCTAATTTGGCAATTAAATTAGAAAGATCATATCATAGGGAACATGTGAACTAAGTTTGAAGTTGATTGAACTTCATCAAAAACTACCTTGACCAAAAACTTTAACCTGAAAGAACGGACAGGCAGAAAGTCCAACGAACAGACAAACAGACCAGAAAACTGAAAGCCCCTCTACTTTCGTAGGTGGGGCATAAGAAGGGCAGGAATGATAGGATATGCGAATAACATTACACTAAAATGATCAATTATATCATTACTCATTCCATTTATTGTATGTTCATTTATTTTTTCGTGGGTACATTGTACCAATCTTCCTAGATTAAGCAAAACATACATGTTTCATGGATATATAATTTCATGGTTTTACCAAAGTCTGCATACAAGTCTAAAGAAATTTTGACATTCGTTGAACATTTAACATTCATCAATTCCACAAAAATTGGTATCCAAGGAATAATGGAGAATCCACAATAATACACACTGGTCTTTAAGAACTTGTTTATGGCAATGATTTTGTTAATCAAGTTAATAAAGGTAATTATAAATTGTGAAACAAAGCTTAATATAGACTGTTGTAAAAATCTTACACTTTCAATGCAGCCGCTACAGCTCGTTCTGGATCACTGGTACCCTGTTAGAAACAGATATCAAGATAACTGATGGATTAAACATTACATGTTCCAATTGTTTTTCAAAAAAATTTTGGTTTTATGTTTACATTTTAGAGTAATATAATTAGAATGTGTCTCAGGATACTAATGCCCCTGCGCAAGCTTTCCATTTCTCCTAGGTGAAAAAATTTGTAAGGATTCCGCGGCACCTAGTGTCTCGCCTAATTTTTCTGTTAATCGCATGCTCAAAAAACAATGACAAAGGTGAGGTAATAAATTAATAAATATATTCCTCTCTATACTATCTTTTGATTGTAAGAAGCTCCTGTCCAAGTTAAGTAAAAATCCAGGATAGTTTATGAATCTAATAAATGATTTAAAAACCTTAACTGCAGAATTTATGTAATGGAAGAAAAACTAAATCCATTTACTGGTACAGTAAAACCTGTATAAACCGGCCGGCTAACTGACTATGAAAAAGGGCCGGTTTGGACAGTGAGCCGGTTTATTCAGGTTTCTGTTTTGAATGGAAGTTAATGACTTGTGACGTCCGACATTTTGCATGTAAAAGTTCTCTCTGATTGTAAATTATATCTGATAAATTAAAATACTTTCACTTCAGGTTTTATTGTGTGCATTTGCATCATAATGCTAACGTTGTTTGGATTGTAAGACGAGAGTTTCGATTTACTCCCATGATCAATAATTTGAAATATTCGAATGGCCAATTTAAAGGCCAGAAAATTATCAAACGTAATTTCATCACTTTTGAAACGTTGTCGTACAGTGTACAACATCCATTGATTGTTGTTATCCCGGTGTTTTTCATTATCAAGGTCATTTGTTTAGGGGTTCACAACAGGGAACCCAGGATTTTGATTATCAATTATGATTTGATTGCATATCGATCATTGAAATAAATTAGACAAACCGGTTTTGACAGGTAATAATTAATGTAATTAAGAGTATTGGGACTTCATTATTAGACCGGAATTCGGAATACACAGGGTCCGGTTTACAAAGGGTATTTTAACAAAGACTTTGAATGGAAAAATATGGGACTTTCATTTTTGGCCGGAATGGACAGGAAACCGTTTTATTCAGGGTCCGGTTTAATCAGGTTTGACTGTATAAGTAAAACACAGAAAAACAGGTACAAAATTTTTTAAAAATCCTTCAAGATACTTGCTTTTGATCATAAACAAGCTTCTGTCCAAGTTTGGTACAAACTCAGGATAGTTTAAGAAAGTTATCCAAATTTTAAAAACTTTAACCACAGAGTGAATATGGTGAATGTTATGTTTCCTGACAGAAAACACTCCATTTATAAGTAAAATTAGGAAAAACAGGATTTTTTTTTTTAAATTTAATCTGTTTACTAGTTTATCATCATAAACAAGCTTCTGTCCAAGTTTGGTAGAAATCCAGGATAGTTTAAGAAAGTTTTTAAAATTGAAGGACAGACAGAAGAAAAGACAAAAGGTTAGACTTGTAAGTGAAACAACTATTGCAGAGGCTTAAAAATTCAGCAACATGGGAAACTCAAATTAAATCATCAACATCACACAAGGTGAAAGGCAACCACTGGAATAGATATTTCTGTCTAAGGACTGGCATACTAAACATATGCCAGAAATGTCACAGGTTCAACAAAAGAATAACAGGCTTCTGTGAAAATACTGGACATTACAACCAAATGACAACAGACCACACAATATATTCTGATTATTCATTTTTTGGGGTTACTGTCTTACTGTTTCATAGGTGTCTTTTGAGAGTAGTATTTAATTCATGTGAAAGACTTTTCATGTTGATATAAAAAATTATTGTGGGGAGGGTGGGGTGGAATTCAGAAAGACGGGGAGATAACTCAGATAAAGTAACTTTTACAGCAGATGACTGCAAGGGCATTCTGGTGTATTGTTGCCATATACATTTCTACATATGTGACTTGGTTTTTGGTTAATAACCGAGTGCAAAATAACATTTATTATTGGTTGAAATATATTAAAGTCATAAAAACGAGTGACTGGTGAAAAATAATGTTCTTCCAATTCTCAAACCAATGCATACAAACATCATAAACTTAGTCTTCTGTGCGCGAATTTATCTTTTTTTGGTGTAAAATCTTCAGAAAAAAGTATATGTACATAACTTTTATAATGAAAACTATCCAATGAGTTATAAAAAAACATATGCATTATTATTTTTTATTTTAATTTCATCAATAAACATTAAAAAAACAAGTCAAACTGCGAGCTACTGCTCACTGATGATACCCCCGCCGCAAGTGGATAATATTAATAGTGTAAAAATATGCAAGTGTTCGATAAACAGGAAGTTGTCGAGTGATGAATCTGAAAATGCATCACACGGTATAGCTGACTTATATAAATCCTGAAACCAAATTTCAGAAATCCTTGTATTGTAGTTCCTGAGAAAAATGTGACGAAAATTTTTAACTTGGCTATCATGTGTAAAATCATACAAGTGTTTGGTAAACAGGAAGTTGTCAAGTGATCAATCTGAAAATGCATCACACGGTAAAGCTGACTTAGATAAACCCTGAAACCAAATTTCAGAAATCCTTGTTATTGTAGTTGAGAAAAATGCGACGAAAAATATTCATGGGACGGACGGACTGACTGACGGAAGGAAAGACAGTGGTAAAACAGTATACCCCCCCTTTTTTAAAGCGGGGGTATAAAAATAATGGAATCTTTGTCATTATAGCAATGATCAATAAATCTGCAGTTTCTCATACTAATAATATCATTAATATACAACTGATTTGTTTCTCTAACATGGAATAAAAAATACATACCAATTGAAAGAAGACTTTTCCTTTTTCCTGTGCACAGGTTCTAAATACCACGAAGCCATCAGACATAACATAGTCAACAGTCCCAAGTATATCTGTAAAAGTCATCAATCAAAAAATCATCTTTAGACTTGTATATGCCTCTTTTCTCTGACCAGATCTATATTGATTGTAGCAAGGGCTATTTAATGATAATCCAATTTCAACTTTTCTTTCTTATTTAGGAACTGGCCCTTAAATTTTTCAAAGGCTATGCATAAAATTTGTTTGCACAGCAATCCTTTCACTTTCTCAGCAATTTAAAAAAAATTTACAGCCAAAATTTTTTTTAACAAATACATATTTTTCAGCTAGATTCCTACGACTCAAATAGTAGATGATTCTTCAAAAAATTTACAAAATGTATTATTCTGTGACAAAAAGATGATTTACATGTTCTGTAAAACATTAATTTTCATGGGGTAAAAATTTAGTGGTTTTGCCTCTATATTAGATTTCTTTGGAATTCAATTTCGTAGTTTCCATTCAATGGAAGTGATATTATGTTAAGTAATAAAGATTAAATTTTCATGGGGGTTTTAATTTTGTGAATATATTCTTTTTCCCTAAAAAATAAACTAAATTCAATCCTCAATGAAAATTTATGATTTAACAGTAGCTAGTCTACAAAATGATTCAAAACTGTTGTTGACTTACAAGCAGTACACATGCATCTCTATATAAATAGGTCTTATCTTTAATACTATTCATAAAAATGTGATTCTTTCATTGTTCATCTTTTGTCCGGATGAGAGGATAAGAGTCTACCAAATCATAATCAGTTACTTACCATTTTCTACTCTAGCTGAGCTAAGTATTTTGAAATCAATTATTTCCTAAAAATATAGAGTGTATATATTTCATGATTAATACAGATGCAGCGAACTCTGTACAATATCTTTCATTTATAAGAATCCTGGTAAACAGGAGAAATTGAAATACCATCTTGTTTCTAACATTTATAGCATCACATCCATAACATAATCTATAAGAAAACCACTTTAGATAGCATACCATTTCAGATTATACATGTAGCATGACTAGCATCACATTTAAGATTATAACATCACATTTAAGATTATAGCATCACTTTTAAGATTATAGCATCACATTTAAGATTATAACATCACATTTAAGTTTATAGCATCAAATTTAAGATCATAGCATCACTTTAAAGATGAAAGCATCACATTTAAGATTATAACATCCCATTACCATGATGCTATATGGCTTTAAGCATCATGGTAAAAAAGCCCTGGAGAGATTACTGTATCTATCAAATAACCTCTTTCACATGTTCACAAGACAATGCAAGACATATATTTGTCATAAAATCAACATCAATATCTATTTGAATGTTGTCTTATATTGTATGTTTTGAGCCTCCAAAATTGTATCATCTTACATCATTGTACATGTTTGAAGTAAAACTGAGAGAATGAAAATGTTAAAACTGACTCAATAAAAGAGATGGCAACCAAGTACAACCACTGAGTTACTTGGGAAGGGACAAAGAAAATGTGACCAGGTAAAACTGCACTGAATATATAATTATACAACAATTTTACCTCACAGTAAACTAAATCTGCTCCATATCTTAGTGACAAAAGTCTGAATGGTAATGTAGATACTCTAACCATAGGAGCCAAAATCACTTTGTGGTGGAAATCTATTTTCTCCATCATTATCTATCAATACTGAAAGATAATTCATACAGTCATTTTTATATTGACAAAGGTCATGAAGATAACTCAAATGGATGGAATGGAGAACAAAAACTCTATTATCAAATAGTAACTACAGGAAGATAACATGTTAATATAATACACATGTAAGTACATGTATTTACCTTGCGTTGTACTACATGTACAAAATGTAGACCAACATGCTAGCTCACAATGTAAGTTTGCAGGAAAACATATCATTTATACATGTAGCTTGCTTTAGTTGTGACCAAAGGCATCCGTGTAGAAAACTGTACTTTGACCTATTATGGTTTACTATAACAAATTGTGACTTTGATAGAGAGTTTGTCTCTTTGGCACTCAAACAACATCTTCTTATATCTATTTCACATTTATACTCTGACTCCGAGCCATCCAGTATTTGTTCCTATTTCTTATTACCACCAGTTTGACTGAGAAATAAAAGCAGCAAATGCCTATATTTAAGTCTTTGGTCCCACTCAGCCAGGATGTGAGATCATCATGGCAGTTTTAACAAATGATGTTTAAAAAATTGCAGCTTATTTGATGCTCACAGTACTTTAAAACACACTTTTGATCCCTGACGACATACATGTAGGGCATTTCTTCCCTAGTACATAAAATTGCTGATGAAGGTTTATCCCTCTGGCCCTAGACTTGGATCTTCTGTAGTTGGTACTGGGCTAGAGTCACTATTTTTTTTTATATGGAGACGAAGTCCCCAATTACGGTAGAAAAATCAATGAAAAAAAAAAAAAAAAAAAACTGGGAAAATTTCCCAAATTTTTCATTGTACTAATGAACTCAAAATCGTTAACGTTTTTTTTCAGATCTAGTTCCTGTTCCGGTTTTCCCGCATTTGCGCAGAAATCTGTCTTGTTTGCATGAGACTTTGATTTTTTTTTATATTTATCAGTTTAGTAAAACATAAGATTGGATCTCAATACAAATTCAATTTTGATAATTGTTTGATATGAAAAAAAAACTTTACGTTACCTGATGAAAGCGTTTCTTTTGTTTACATCGAATATGACGTCATAACTTAAAGAATGTCACAGCTAATTCCCTAACAACAGAACCAAAATCGGGAACGTTACGTACGGTATTTCGGTTTCTTTTATCAACATGATTGAATTAAGAAAATAATACATACAGACTTCGTCCCCATTCACAGGTTATGCCTGCCTCATATTAGCGTACAGTCTAGAGACGGACCAAAAGTTTAAAGGCAATAATAAATAAGCTTTATTTATGGTCGGCAAGGTATACCCACAAAGTGGAAAGGGATTAATATAAGTTGCAAAACTTGTTTGCCAATCAACTATAAATAAATATGCTACAAACATAGACAAACTGATAAGCTCTAAAATAAATGAGCAAGATGTCACTATGTTTTTTAAACTATGCATGTATGGTAAAAATGCTTTTGGATAACATAGAAAACTTACCAAGAATCTTAGTTTACTAAAAAAAAACTTTTTCTAAATTGAAAGTACACTCAAAATAATGCAATCTTGGGAAACACCTGACAAATTATGGGCGCAGACATTTTGGATAAATCAATGTAGAGGAGACGCTTGAATGTAATCCAAAAGATAACTTTCATTGATTAAAACATTTTAATGATTCAATTTCAAATCGTTCTGATTTTCCTTTGGCGGTTTTGAACCGGTGTCAAGAACATCAACAAGGATTAACAGACTAAGTTTTTCCCATATGAAAAGGTTACTTATTCCTAAAGAGATAACTTAAATCTTTGTTGTCCCTGATGTTACTCTGATGAAAGTATATGTATTCCTATAATCTTTTTTTAATTATTGTAGCTTATGGCAAAATCTCAATAAGGGGACGACCATTTGATATTCTGGGGGGGGGCCAGGAGGATTTTGAAAATAAATAACTCAGCCTTGATAATCACACAAATAAATGGTTTGTTCTGTGGTAGTTTGAAAATAAATTACCTGACTTGCAATGTATTGAAAATAAATAACTCAGCAGGTCTATAGCTTATTAGACCTTCAGTGGTTCCAAAACCCTCCAAAAAAAATTTTTGCCTCGCTCCGCTCGGCAATACGTGTATATTGCTCACATATTGCTTGGGAATATAAATGATTCTTTTCGTTCAGAAAATTATAAAATACTTAATCTAATTATACCAATTGTCTCTTATAATATACTTATTACTATGTATTTGTGTTTCGTTTGTCCTGTCTTGCTATGTATTATCTTAAAATATTTGTATATATTGTCCTCTTGTAGTACACAAGTATGTGTCTGAGGTTATGAATGAAATCTTAAATCTTACAATTTCTGAAGGGGATAACGATCTACTAGTATTCTGATTAAATGGTACACAATGACTTGACTATACATGTATTAATGGTTTGCCTTTTTTTAAATGGTTATTTGGATGGAGTGTTGTCTCAATGGCACTCACACCACATCTTCCTATATCTAATTATTCATAATTAACAAATATTCAAAAAATTGTATGTTTTTCGAATATCATAAATATAGTGGTAAAAAATGAATGATCAGTCCCTTGCTTTAATGAAAATGAAAAATCTTGCTTCAATAGTGCAGAAAATGAATAATCTGTCTTCTCAGTTTACAAAAATAAATAACCGATCAAAAACAAATCCTCCTGGCCCCCCCCAGAATATCAAATGGTCGTCCCCTAATAATAAAATATAGACAATGGGAAGAAAATAGATTCATTGTATATATATGTAACACTCAGAAACGTGTCCTTTCCCCCAAATGTGTCTGATTCCACAAAACGTGTCCACATTGACGTCACTGAACTGCAAAACATGTCTAGTTTTAAACATCGCCAAAGCATGTAATTTGTATAAACACCGAAACGTGTCCATTTCCCAACAAACCCCCAAACGTGTCCAATCCCAAAAAACATGTCCATAACAAGCGTTATTTGGTTATTGTTTTTCCATTAACGTATACTAAAGTTTACCATTTCATTAAAAATATAGATAAGGTACTTTTTTAAACCGGCCGAAAAAAAAGCTGAGTAAAAGTGGGGGCGTCACTTTGTCTATGTCGTATGTAAATTTTTAGCCATCATGTTTAGTTAAACTGTACAGTTAACGGATGAAAGTGTCACTTTCTCTGCACATTAAAATTTGTATGTTTTCTCTAAATATCGTGAAACACCGGCCACTGGACAATCAACCGTTTTAAATAAAAATATGTAACCTATAAGATGGTCTCTCTAAATATGCATGAAATACTTGCAATTGGACAATACACAATCATCAGTTTAAAGATAATTTAAACAGTATAGAACAGCAAAATCATTAAAACATGTATGTTCTCTAAATATGCATGAAATACTTGCAACTGGAAATACGATATCAACAGTCTAAAGTTAATTTATACAGCAAATGTAAAACTATTTCGCTCTAAATATGCATAGAGTACTTGCAACTGAACAATACGCAGTCTAGAATAAAAAGAATCTATATGCATGAAATATTTGGCACTGGACGTTATATCTCTTGATCGTGTGTCTTTGGTGATGCTGGAAATTTTTTTTAAAAAAACGGATAACCAGTTTATGATTTGATGAGTTTTTGAAATACACACAAATTCAGATGGAAAACCATTTACAAAAGTTTTTTAAAAAAAATGTTGCTTAACGTCCGCCATGCATGCAATATTCGGATAAATATAAAAAGCATCATCGGAGTTTATAAGTATAAACTAATTTACAAAGTCACCAATTAATTCAACTCTATAAATATGTGCAGGTTCACTCTAAATGAGTTTGAAATACTTGCAACTGAACAATAAGCATTTTCAGCCAAAAATTGATTAACAATTACAGATTAAATTTTGAATTAATGATATTCATAAAAACCTACATTTAATTAACTAAAACTATTAAATGAAAACTTTGTCACCTGTGTTCCCATCATGAAATTGCCGTAATCGTTATCAGCGATTTTATTTAATAGATACATGTATTAAAGCTAAAAGACATGAGACGTTCTGGAGTTAAATACTGGACACGTTTTGGCGAATAACATTTATCGGCCACGTTTGGGGGTTATGAATTCGGACATGTTTAGGGAATATTGTACATTTGGGACACGTTTAGGGAAAAAAGACACGTTTGGGGGGGAAGGACACGTTTGGTAGTGTTACATATATAGAAAGATTAGGTATGAGTACCATTGAGACAACTGTCCATCCAAGTAACAATTTAATATGAGGCAGGCATAACCTGTGAATGGAGACGAAGTTTGTATGTATTATTCTTTTTAATTCAATCATATTGATACAAGAAACCAAAATACCGTACGGAATGTTCCCGATTTTGGTTCTGTTGTAAAGGAATTAGCTGTGACGTTCTTTAAGTTATGACGTCATATTCGATGTAAACAAAAGAAACGCTTTCATCAGGAAACGTTTTTTTTATATCAAACAATTATTAAAATTGAATTTGTATTGAGAGCCAATCTTATATTTTACTAAACAGATAAATATATTTTTTTTTCAAAGTCTTATGCAAACAAGACAGATATCTGTGCAAATGCGGGGAAAACCGGAACAGGAAGTAGATCTGAAAAAAAAGTTAACAATTTTGAGTTCATTAGTAGAATGAAAAATTTCGTGAAATTTTCCCGATTTTTTTTTTTTTTTTTTTTTATAGATATTTCAACCATAATTGGGGGACTTTGTTCTTATATAAAAGTAAATCATTAAATGTCAAGAAAAAATGAGAAACACTAATTATGAACTGCAATACACCATATCGTGTTTTGTCCGCCATTACTGGAAATCACACAGGTTCCCGTAAAAAAAATTTGGAATTATCAATGCATTTGAATGGGGACATGATGATGACATGTGGTTGGAACCCCTCTTTTTCAAATGGCTAGATCCGGCCCTGATGAAGCAGACCTAACCTGTGAAAGGGGACGAAGTATGTAGGACTTTTTTTTTTATATTCAAACATATGTTAATTTCAAAACAGAAATACTGTTACGTTTTCAATTTTGGTTCTGTTGTTAGGGATTTTAGTTGTGACGTTAATTAAGTTATGATGTCATATGCAATGTAAACAAAGAACGCTATCATCAGGTAAGGTTTTTTCACATCAAGAAATTATTAAAACTGAAATTGGTTTTGCGTTTATTCCTATTTTATACTAGACTGATAAATATATATTTTACTCAAGTTTCATGCAAACGAGACTTGAAAGAGAAAGTACATTGTAGATTTCTGTGCATATGCAGGAATTCAAAACACGACATAAAAATGTTTGATTGATTTTGAGTTCATTAGTACAATGAAAATTTCCAGATTTTTCTACTGTTATTGGGGACTTCGTCCCCATATAAACAGACGACAACCACTGAACATCATTTATGCATCTAGACATGCACATCATACAGTGCCCTGGCTCTCGCACAGTATGTTGATGGAAAACTAAAATTTTGATCTCATTATCTAAAATAAAAGAAGTTTTCTGTTCTCCTATTTTCATATATTAATGGGGCTCTTATTGGCATGTTCATGAAGTCTTGTAATTTTTCCTGTATTTATGATTTTAGGGCAAAGTGGTCACAATGAACATGGACATGGAATCCGACAATTTCAGTGACCTGCAACAGCAGGCAGAACAGCTGACAGCTGAGATGGAAAGTGGTACAGATTTACCTAGAGTCACACGTAACTTAGCTCAGATCTTAGAAGCGGGTGAAAGATTGCTGTCAAAAGTTGCTCCTATCAGTCAAGACTCATCTGATGTGAAAGCGTAATATTTATATTATTGACAAACTAATAATGATGCTTACATTTAAAATCAAACTAAAAATATTTATTGTATTATGGAAAAGAACTTGATAACTGGTTCCATTCATTTTAATTTAGTTGGAAAATTATGTAATTATTTGAAATCTGCCTGGCAGATTATATCACATCTAATAAATTGATCATTTTTCTATTGTAATATCTTATTAAATTGTTCTCTGTTGTTTATTGTGTGTCACAATGTAAATATGTTTGTGTTGCTATAGCATGTAACTACTGCTTTGCAAATAAAGAATTCGTTGATTCAATCAATGAATTCAAAATACAAAAAAAAAATACTCCTGACACAAAGTGATAAGATTAGTATTGACAAATTTGAAGAAGACATTTATATGGTTTTGGTTGAAACAGCTCTAATAAATTTTTTAATGTTGAACAAGTGAAACTAAATGATTTAGTCATTACATCTTGCTCGTTTTATGATGGCATTACATTGAAAATAGCCTTTGTTTGATTATAAGTGCAAAGTTATTGGGTTAGAAATTGACATCCGTGGATGTTTTATTTTCTATATTGGCAATTAAAGAATTCAAGAATAATTTGTCAGTGGGTCAGTTCATTATCAGAACTAAAACATTACATTTTAAAGTTTTTACCTTATAATTGTATCAACTGCATTCTGTATCAAAAGCCTATGAAATATATGTCTACAAATAATCTATTCAATTAGGAGAAAAAAATATGGTTTGTTTGTTGCTATATACCTGATGCCATAATATTTATACAGAAAAAATCCAAAAAAAAAAATCTTTCCAACCACAAACCATTTGAAATATAGTCATAGTCATCAATATTATGACGGAGTGGGGAAACTGAAAGAAGAAATAAAAGAAATTTTAAATAACGTTTTTTTTACATTCATTTTTTAGGTCAATATTACTTGGAACTAAAGGCTTTGATGTCCCAAAGATATCACAGAAATTAGAGGGATTAAGCGCTGCTAAGACCTTTGAACCTTTGGAACCTGTCAGAGATACAGATATACAGGTGAAGAAAGATACAAATTTAAATCACTTTATTTAGTTTTAGAATGGAAAAGATTAATTGTTAGTCTAAGACAAGTCACAAGATCTTTTATTTTTTATTACTTTCAATGAGACTTGTAAAACTGGATTCATTTATGTTTGTGGCTACCAATTTTCATATAGAAAGTTTGTTATCCATTTTGAAATTTTTAGTTGTGGTTCCCCTCTAGAACCGAAGACATGCACCAATATTGGTTATCAATGAATAATAATGAATTCAAATATTGTTGCAAAAATACATACTTTTTGTCGTTATCTTATGATTGTTTTTAGTTGCTTAATTTCCAGTGGCAAATATTTCATGCATTAGCATCTCCATGTTCAAGGAAAATTCCATATGTACTATTGATATTAACTTGGGAAAACAATAAGGTTGTATGATCTTATGCAAGAAGCTTTGATAATGGTGGATTTAATTTATTTTTTCAGAGTTTTTTGAAAAATGAAAGAGAGAATGCATTGTTAGCTGTAATAGAACAGACAAGAAAAAATGTAAGTACATGTGTTCAAAGATCCAGAATTAATTTCACCCCATTTTGTTAATTTGTTGAGGAATTATAAGTCAGGTTGATTTATTTTTAAATTGAATGCATGCATTATTTGATTTGACATGAAAAATAATGTGCAAATTATAATTCAGCATCTAATTTACTCTTTTAAAAAAGAGGTTGAGAACTTGCATGCATTCATAAGCAGCATGTTTGTTTGTTTGTTAAAAGTTCTTTTATTTACCAAACTAAATCAGGAGTTATATTTTGAAAATTGAAATTATTAATAGCCTTTGCTGAAAAGGGTATATACTGTCAAGTTTCAACTCGAGAAAAAAGATTCTTGAATTTGCAGGCATACTTTCTGTGATGCAACTTTTATATCTTTGTTTTATGCGAAAATACTAAAATAAATTCACTTTTATTGCGTTTATTGTTTTAATAAAAATATTAGCAGTAATATATAAATGATTGAAATAGAAATATACCATTTAATAATCATGTTTGGTTATAGTAAATTTTAATCATGTAATTTGTTCCTTTTTTTAAAGACATTTGATGAAGTTGAACGACGACATTGGGAGTGTATGGAGAATGAGTGGGAGAGAGAGAAACAAAAGATTTTAAATTCCTTACGTGGTCTTGGACAAGATACAGTAGATTTCCAACCAGAATCTGAGGTATTTACCTACTTACAGTTCTTATAGCATAGTTATACAAGCTGTATTAGTTATATGAATCAAATAGGGATGAGTGTAAGATTACGTTTGTTTGAAACATACCTTCATGTTCATCAAAAGGAACAGATCAGACCAGTTTATTTTCATAGTTTAATTTATTTAAGTTGTAATTCACTTAGTTTATAATAGATAATTTCTTTTTATAAAAGATAAATCACAGATGATTTTCATGAGTTATTCAAAACAGGAAGAATTCTTGATTTTTAGAAACAATTAATGTTTATTATTTTCCAGAGCTTTTTAGCTGAACCTGTCAGTATCCAAGGTCGTAGTAACCTTGACAACATAGAAATGGCCTATGCCAGACAGGTAATTTAAAGTTATAGAAAAACAAAGAGTTGTTAAATGAAGGACAGGTAAGTTCAAGAACTAAAATTTAAGTATAAACATAGTATTTCACAGATTTAACGGAATTGCCAAAACAAATTTCTCTAATTTAAGAATGCACATGCAATTGTAAAATTTTATAACCGCTAAAATTACCAGCTATACACTACTTGTTTAATCAGGTGAGGAACCAGAATACCTCAAGTAAACTACTGACCTTTAGTGAGTTAAAGACCAAGTTTATCAAGTTCTGGTTAATCAAAAGTTGTCATTTGTATAAACAGTTAAGGCTAGTCTCAAACTAATGGTATTCTAGTGAGATATTTCAAGTTTAAAAGTTATCATCTACCTCAAACAATTGACCACAGTGCTGTATTGATTTAGTACTTCTTAACATTTCCAAATTGAAAATTAGTTTATTAGACAAACATATTTATACAAAAAGAGAAGAACACATTCCTTACTAGTGACTGTGTTAAATTCTCCATTAATATATGTATATGAATAAAGTTACTGATTGTTTTCAGGTTTATGTTTACAATGAGCATGTTGTTGCAGGCAGCATCAGACCAAATCTTGGAGATATGTTCCTAGATGTAGCCAAGACAATTGATGATAAGGTATGGTGCTCTCTCTTCTTCTTAAGATTGGATCCCAAATTTAATCAAATGTTATCTGACATATAATTATTGCCATTTTGTTTCAATTTATTTTTTTCGTGTGTTAAAATTTTACATAAAAAATGATCACTAAATTAATTTCTACAAATAAGGCAACATGGCTGAAAAAATAAGATTACACCTTATGTTGCTCTTGAAAGGTTATTTTTGCAGGGAAATAATCATGATTGCACTGTATGAACAATTCAGACTAATCTGTGCTTCTATTTTGGTTGAGATTTTTTCTCTAAATGGGAGATATCTCACTATCTGGCATAATCTCTCTTGACATTTTGGTTATTTACAGTATTATCATTATTATTATTTTAGCAAGTAACTGAATTATGGGAGATGGTTAAATGTATGGTGGAAGTTCCTCTGATTTCTGCAAAAAGTATAAAAGACACAAGACAAGACTACAGAACACAGTCAGCATTTGTAGATAAAGCCAGGGAATACCTAGAACAAACGTAATGTTTCTACTCAAAGATTATCACACAAAAGACTTTTAAAAGCATACAGATTTGCTGCATTTAGTTAGATAGATATCATGAAGCAGATATAATTGAATGTTATATGTTTTCCAGGGGAAAAAAATACCATAACACAAACAAAGTATATTGACAAAATTAAAAAGGCTGCTGAGATTTTCATTCTTGAATTGATTGAACATATGATAATTTGTTGTAAACAAATTATTAATTTCGTTAAGAGCTTAGTACAATCTAGGATGAAGATTAATTTTAAAAAATAACAAAGGACAGCAATTAAAAACAGAAAATCCCAAATCCTAGATCTAATTTGATAGAAAGTGACATATGACAACTACTGAAAAACAGTCATCTGACTAAAACACAGAATTTAGTGGGATGAAATATGTTGCTAGCACTATATATTCATCAACAATTATAATCAACTAAAAAAGGCTAGATTCATATGTTCAACAACAAAAAAACACCCAAGAAATGGATTTTAGATACAAATTACCAATCTATATGTACTTGCAGTAAATTAAAGCTAGTTTAAAGCCAATTACAACTAACAAGTTAATCATGTTTCCTTATGTAAAAGGGATCATTACTTGATTTGATATTTCTTTCTTTGCAGATATGCTAAATACATTGACATAACAATAAGCAGCAATCTACAACAAGCTCAGAGGGGTGGAATACCTGGCACATATAACATAGTCAGAAGTTTTCTTAATGTTAGACCTCCAAATATACCCAATTTAGAGGTAAGTTACCCAAAGATACTTGGTTCAATCAACATAGTAAAAAGATTTCCATCAGCCCTACAAAGTTGTCCTAGTTAGAGGATGATAGTTAAAAAGATAGAATACTGGATACATATTACATTTTCAAGCCCTCTTAATGTCACTCTACCAAATGTATCCAATTTTGAGGTATGATAACCAAAAGAAAAGAATACTTAATAGATTCAGCATTGTCTGAACTTTTTTTTTAATGTCAGATTTCCAAAAATACCTAATTTAGAGGTATTCAAGATATCCAAAAAGATACAATAGTTGATACACATAACATTGTCAACATGTATGCACACAACATTATTTCATTGTGTATTTAAGGATGGTTTAGTAGATGGACATCCCACATGGGCCATGGTTTATTATTGTTTACGTTGTGGTGATTTACAAGCTGCACAGCAAGTTGTGGATAAATGTGGGTAGGTATTTAAAATTTTTAACGATTTTAATATACAAAAATAGTTTATATAAAAAAGTAGATGTGATATGGTTTCTGAAAAAGGCAACTCTCCACACGAGACCAAATGACACATTAACTAATAACTGTAGGTCATAGTAGGGCCTTCAACTGTAAGCAAAACCCATACCACATAGTCAACTATAAAAGGCCCTTGAAATGACAAATGATAAACAGTTCAAATGAGGAAACTAATGGCCTAATTTATGTACAAAACAATGTATGAAAAACAAATTTGTAAGAAAGCAAGGAACTACAACCACTGATTTACGGTTTCTTACTTGAGTAAGACACCTACAGATTGTGACGGGTTGCAATATAGTTAGGTGTTTAGTTTGTAAATTTGAAATGCCCCTATGAGACATATATTTCTCTTTTACCTCTTTTTAGTTACTGGTTGTATGTATTTAAGGAAATTGAAAAATTATTGCCAAATCATTGCTTGTAAACAAATAGCTGTCATTATTCTGAAATGTTTAACATCAACAAAATTACATCACAAATTAGATTTATTATTACTGCATGAATGATTGATTCTATTTTCAGGCATAATCTTGGAGATTTTAAGTCTTTCATGCATGAGTATGTTTCCAGTGAAGATCACAGGTAAGTCTGCACTATTATATATGGGCATTATTTATGTACGATGTCACCTGCAAATTGATACTTAGCTAGGGTTGAATAAAGTATAAAACCAGTTTATAGTATATATGTTGTATGGTTGTAGATGAACTGGCAGGGAAAATGGGCATTCATAATTTGTGTATATGACTACTGTAGTTTTTAACCCATTTTACTCAAATGTCACAGAAATATTGCATGATTGTTAAAGTTGTGCACTTAAATTTTAGAATTGTTTGGGGATATTTTTCTATTTTTCAAATCCCTAGAAATAAGTACATTGTATGGTGTAATTTAATACATCTTTGTTAAACAGATGCCTTCATAGCCATTCACTGAGATAGCTGTGTCATTGGAGTAATTGGTTACTTTGTTTTGAAAAAATGGAGTGTACCATCCCATATATATAATATATTTTATGGTTCTTTCAGATTAAGTTCAGGTAGTGAAACAAAAATACAATTACAGTATAGAAGAATTGTAAAAAATGGTACAGACCCTTTTAAAAGGTGAGTATGTGTTTTTGGCTCACCTGACCTGTCAAGCGAGCTTTTCTCATCACGTGGCGTCCGTCATCCGTAAACTAAGATCTACAATAAGTCAACATGACCAAAATTCCCAAATGATCCTTTAAGGAGTTATTGCCCTTTATAGTCAATTTTTAACAATTTTCATAAATTTTTGTAAATATTTTCCACTGTAGTTACTGGACCAAGTTCATTATAGATAGAGATAATTGTAGCAACAAGTTCAGTAAAGTAAGATCTACAAACACATCACCAAAACACAATTTTGTCATGAATTTATCTGTGTCCATTGTTTAATATGCACATAGACCAAGGTGAGAGACAAAGGCTCTTGAATGCCTCTAGTTTTTTTTTACATTTTGACATTAACAACCTGACAGATATTGCTCAGCTATCAATGTACACAACAAGTTTATCACTTTAAGCTCTGCCCACATCATTCATCCTTGAACTTTGATGCTGATATTTATGAATTTATAAAATATTGGACATTATTTTACTACTTCTGTTATTGTTTAATTGAAACAATATAATTTCACATAAGCAATTGTGATTTTATCAAGTGAACAGATGATCAGCTGATTGTTCTAAATTCATTTTGTAAATATAACATATTATGCTTTATAGGCTCCAAGATGAAACTAAGCTCTCATATCACCTGTTTCTAAGCAGCATACCAATAACAGCTGATGTCGGAAAACATAGCAAACATGCTGTTTATATGAACAACTGTGTTTGCAGTAATTAACAATTATGAATATGAATGATTATGAATAAAAAGTAAAATCACAAATATAATGAACTCTGAGAAAAATCAAAATGGAAAGTCCCTTTGAAAATGGCCAAATCAAAATCTCAAACACATAAAAAAAAATTGTAAGGGTTCCGCGGAACCCAGTGTCTCGCCTACTTTTGCTGTAAATCGCAGGCTCAACAAAAATGAGGAAAAAATCAATAAAAATATTCCTCTTGATACTAACTTTTGATTGTAAGAAACTTCTGTCCAGGTTTGGTAAAAATCTAGGATAGTTAATGAATCTAATAAATGTTTTGAAAACTTTAACAGCAGACTGTATGTAATGTTAATTAGAAGAAAATCTAAGTCCATTTAAAAGTAAACTACAGAAAAAATTAAGTTATTGTTTTACAAAATTTACTTCTGGATACTATACTTTCTGTCCAAGTTTAGTACAAACACAGGATAGTTTAAGAAAGTTATTAAAATTTTAAAAACTTTAACCACAGAGTAAATATAATGTTTCCCCCCAGAAAAACTAAGTCCATTTAAAAGTAAAATACCGAAAAATGGATTTATTTTTTTACAAAATTTACTTCTGGATACTATTTTATGATCATAAACAAGCTTCTGTCCAAGTTTGGTACAGAACAAAGATAGTTTAAGAAAGTTATCAAAATTCTAAAAACTTTAACCACAGAGTGAATGTAATGTTTCCCTGCAGAAAAAACTAAGTCCATTTATAAGTAAAATATGGAAAAAATGGAATTTTATTTTTACAAAATTTACTTCTGGATACTATCTTATAATCATAAAGAAGCTTTTGTCCAAGTTTGGTAGAAATCCAGTATAGTTTAAGAAAGTTATTAAAATTTCAAAAACTTTAACCACAGAGTGAATATTTGTGGACGCCGCCGACGACGACGCCGACGGAAAGTAGGATCGCTTAGTCTCGCTTTTTCGACTAAAGTCGAAGGCTCGACAAAAATGGATAACAACTGTAATATTACTGAATTGGTACAAGCATTTTCGTATGTAAAAAATGGTGGATTAATCCTGGTTTTATAGCTAGCCAAACCTCTCACCTGTATGACAGTCCTATCAAATTCCATTATATTGACAACAATGTGTGAACAAAACAAACAGACATAATAGGTTAACATATCAAAATGGGGTACATCAGTCAACCTTGTGTTATAATCTTAATCACTATTATTAAAGTCTAAAGTACATTAAGACAGTTTGAATACAAGTTGAAAATTTTGTGTTATTTATCCTTTACTGTTATCTTTCCAGAGCTGTCTATTGTGTAATAGGTCACTGTGATCCAGATGAGAACCACCCAGAAATAGCTGATAAAATAGACGATTATTTGTGGTTAAAACTACGACAAGTACAAACAGATAATGACGATCAACATAATCAAGACAGTTTTACATTAAAAAAATTACAATGTTTATTGTATGAAGATTTTGGTATGTTATCAATTTTCACCGTTACTTGTGTAAGATTATCATGTGAATTATACAGTAGAATACTAATATATTTAAATGGGAATATGTATTCTCATGATATATGAATAAAAGGAGATTTAGAGTATATGTCAACGAGATAACTATCTAAACATTACCAAAACAATCTAAAGGTCAACATACTGTAGAACAAATAGTTTTGGCAGATAGTATATTTCATGTAAAGCCTTTCTATAAAACTTCATGGTGATATTATTTTACAATTTTTTTATTTTTTTTGATGAATTTATGTGAGTTGAAATTTAAAATACCATTAGAATTCAAGAGTACTGTAAATTCAGAAATTATTGCGTGCATTTATTATTGCGATTTTGTCATTTTACACTTGAATGCGATTTTAATTTATACGATTTTGAGAAAAGTCATGCTTAGTTCAGTTAAAATATTACAAAATGCGAGTTTTAATTATTGCGTTTTCAACTAATAGAAACCTCGCAATAATTTCTGAATTTACAGTATTCAAGTTTTTCAATTTCAATCTGTGGTAGTTTTACTGGACAGTTTGTAAAAATAAATTGGTTGCAAAAATTAGTCAATTTACAGTCTGGTCTTCAACAATACAAAACTGACCAAACAGTACATGTCTTACACACCCACAGTTATAAATATATTTAACAACAAATTCATAAGATCTACAATCCACATTATAATCCCTAAAGGAAAAAACGTTAAGAAATAACCAAAGACAAGGTTCCTGTCTTCTAGCTTTGAACAGGTACATCAAATAAAACCGGATTAAATAAGTATTGCAAGATATCATTTGTTTATCTTATTGTAAGTTTCATCTGAAAATGTCGCTTTTTTTTAAGAAATTGGTTATATAAAACTACCTTAATTTCAATGTATATGTATATCCTTTTAAAATTTTAATCATATTTCTCTTGTTAATTTAAATGTGGAGTGTTTATTTTTCAGGTGAAAATTATTTCAGTGGATATCAGCAGCCATTTTTGTATTTCCAAGTGTTAATATTGACAGCTCAGTTTGAAGCAGCCATAGAATTTATATCTCGTATAGACAAGTTATTATGCCATGCTGTTCATGTGGCGTTAGTGTTGTACGAATCAAACATGTTATTACTACCAAAAACAAATCAAGCACAGCTATGTAAGTATAGGTTGTCTGCTTATGAACTTTGATTTCCTATTGAAAGTGTGTGGTTTTCTCTGAGCACTCTGGCTTCCTTCCAACCATAAAAACTCGCTTCCAAGAAATAGGCCAAAAGCAGTGCTTAAAAGTGGCGTTCAATTACCAACAATGAATTAATGAATATCAACTTTGATGTGTGATTTGTGTATAAAAATTGGATTTTGCTGCTTTGTTAGATGAATCATGAACACATTATAAGCTATTGTAAATATAGAAACAGTCTGGTGAAAAAGGGATTTCATTTTTAGCTCACCTGGCCCAAAGGGCCAAGTGAGCTTTTCTCATCACTTGGTGTCCGTCGTCAGTCGTCCCGTCGTCGTCCGGCGTTAGCTTTTACAAAAATCTTCTCCTCTGAAACTACTGGGCCAAATTAAACCAAACTTTGCCACAATCATCATTGGGGTATCTAGTTTAAAAAATGTGTCTAGTGACCCTGCCAACTAACCAAGATGGCCGCCATGGCTAAAAATAGAACATAGGGGTAAAATACAGTTTTTGGCTTATAACTCAAAAACCAAAGCATTTAGAGCAAATCTGTCAGAGGGTGAAATTGTTCATCAGGTCAAGATCTATCTGCCCTGAAATTTTCAAATGAATCAGAAAACCCATTGTTGGGTTGCTGTCCCTAAATCGGTAATTTTAAGGTAATTTTACTGTTTTTGGTTATTATCTTTAATATTATTATAGATAGAGATAAAATATAAACAGCAAAGTAAGATTTACAAATAAGTCAACATGACCGAAATGGAGTTATGGCCCCTTTATAGTCAATTTTTAACCATTTTACGTAAATCGTAGTATTCTTTTACAAAAATCTTCTTCTCTGAAACTACTGTGCTAAATTAAACCAAACTTGGCCACAATCACCATTGGGGTATCTAGTTTAAAAAATGTGTCTAGTGACCCTGCCAACTAACCAAGATGGCCGCCATGGCTAAAAATAGAACATAGGGGTAAAATACAGTTTTTGGCTTATAACTCAAAAACCAAAGCATTTAGAGCAAATCTGTCATGGGTAAATTTAATAATCAGGTCAAGATCTATCTGCCCTGAAATTTTCAGATGAATCGGAAAACTTGTTGTTGGGTTGCTGTCCCTAAATTGGTAATTTTAAGGAAATTTTGCTGTTTTTGGTTATTATCTTGAATATTATTATAGATAGAGATAAACTGTAAACATCATTAATGTTCAGCAAAGTAAGATTTACAAATAAGTCAACATAACTGAAATGGTCAGTTGACCCCCTAAGGAGTTATTGTACTTTATAGTCAATTTTTAACAATTTTCATAAAATTTGTAAATTTTTACTAACATTTTCCACTGAAACTAATGGGCCAAGTTCATTATAGATAGAGATAATTGTAAATTGCAAGAATGTTCAGTAAAGTAAGATGTACAAACACATCACCATCAACAAAAACAATTTTGTCATGAATCCATCTGCTTCCTTTCTTAAAAACTCACATATACTTAGGTGAGCGACACAGGCTCTTTAGAGCCTCTAGTTCTTAGTTCCAGTTCAATGATTAGGGAGTGGGGTTGGTTAGTAGGAAAACACAATTACCCGACCATACATTATACCCCTTTCAATATACACATGTATACATATAAATGATTCTTTTTTGTTAGTTTGTTGAAAATATGGCTAACCACTTATTTTTTTTGGTTTAGAATAGAAACCCCCATTTTCAGCCCCAGTAACACTTATTTAAAGAATTATCAAGTTTGATAGATTAAATAATAAAATCACAGAACAAATCTTAAGAGTGGTAGGTATTTGAAAACAACACATTACACATGCTGCAATATACTGGATTTAATATAATTTCGTAGGTATAGGTAAACTACAAAGTTATAAATGTTCAAAGAACTTTACATTTTCAAAAAAGCTTGTATATATTAGTTTAGGGGTTAGCTGAAGCACGCCTCGGGGTTCGGAATTTCTCGTTACATTGAAGACCTGTTGGTGACCTTCTGCTGTTGTTTTTTCTATGGTCGGGTTATTGTCTCTTTGATACATTTCCCATTTCCATTCTCAATTTTATTGTATACAGATTGAGCTAAACCTGGAAATCAAATATCCATGAAACTTCAAGTTTTCCTTAATCCACAAAAATGGTATCCATGAAAAGAAATGAATCCATAGTATATCATATATCTAAATTAGTAATCAACCAGTTGATGATTGCCACTATTTTAAACACTTTACAAATTATTCACAGTACAAATATGCTTTATTCTATCCTTTTGTGAATACATCTTGAAACACTTGCTTATTAGATCTAAAAATACCTACAATTATAATGGCTTAAAATTACATTGATTGTGTTTAAAAACTTTCTTAACTGTATATACTGATTCCACATGGGAGGTAACTCATTCTTCCTTCAGAAATTGTTAAAATTTGAAGTTCAACAAGGGAAGTAACTCAAACTTGCTTAAATGACAGTATCACTAATTACAAATTGTGAATCCATTTATTTTTTTTAGTTGTTTTTTTTTGGGGGGGAGGGGGGATATCAATGTGCATGGAGTGAGGGAAAATTTTTTAATTGATATTGATTTTGTTGTTTTGCCAATCTCTGCACGAAGAAATATTGTTATTCTTTGAACATTTAAATTCATAGTTCATCTGTACCAATGAAACACACGAAAATTGGTATCCTTGGAATGAATCCACAATAGTGCATGCATTTTAGATAAAGAATCTTGAATTTTGTTATCTCTAAAAAAAAATTGCTGTTGAAAATTGACAATGACATTTATTTTGCACAGTAACAACAGATTCCTCAGATGATGGTTGTATGAGGAGATTGAATTTTGCCAGATTAATAACATTATATACCAGAAAGTTTGAATCAACAGACGCTAGAGAAGCTTTACAGTATTTCTACTTCCTCAGGTAACATGTTACATGCCGCTTCTGCATGGATAGGGCTCTAAAAAAAATCCTTTTGGAACATTTGTTATAACTCTAAACCAACTTACATTAGTGGATACTTTATTTCGTGTTTAGCCCTTTGTAGTACACAATGTGGTGATTTCATTTTACAATTTTCTGATTTACTTTAGGTAGTTATTTAAGGAAAGATACAAGTTATACATATTTCGGGACGATTTAAATTCACTTTTTTTTTACTCATGAAAATCACGAAAATAAATTGGTTTACAGTATATCAAATTTAGTAAATAGATTGAATAAGAATTTCATTCATTTAATGTAAAATGAAATAATGACTTGGAAAATTGGTTAAGATAAGTTTACATTTGATATGAATTAAAAACAAGTTTATTATACAATTCTATTTGATGTGCTGTTTGCTTTATTGCCTTTATGATTTTTTGTAGGGACCTAAAGACGGCACAGGGAGAGAATTTCTTCATGTCATGTGTCAGCGAACTTGTATTGGATACCAGAGAGGTCAGTCTATATACCAAATATAAAATAGATAGAAGAATGTTAGAAAGAAAAAAATGAATTAGAATAACTAATGGAAGAATTAAAAAAGAGAAAAATATTCAACAAGTGACCCAACAACACATAAATTCATGAATGCGCATAATCCACTTACACCTTTATCCTGTGTTGGGACCACCCCTTTTTGAAAATGGTTGGATCCAACACTTTCAACTGTCATTCAATCTACATTTTAAGTTTAATACAACAAACAAAGAATTTGATTTCTTTTGTTGTGATATTAGATAGCCAGAAAATGAGCTATACATGTTACCATTACTGAAAATAGTAAAAATATCATCCACTGACTTAACTGCTACTTGGTCTCCTTTCTTCAGATTTGATATAATACTAGTTGTTCCAGTCTCATGTTTAGGACCTAGCAGCCATGTACTATGTTGCCTGGTATTATTCAAAGTAAGGTAGACAACCAGGAGTCGATTTCACAAAAAAAATTACGACTAAGATTGATCGTAAGTATACTGCTTTGTTCATGATTTAAAACAAATCTTAGTCGAAAGTTTTTTGTGAACTCGACTCCAGGTATTTCCAAATCTCAGTCATGACTATATAAGAAAAATGATAAAACTTCAGTAAACGGTGCAGTGAAAATACCAGTAGTTGGATTGTAGCCATTGAGTATATTGGTGACAACTTTGTCAAACTTGATAGCTTTTGTTACATCTTTTGACATAGGACTCGGACTTCTCTTGAACTGAATTTTAATATGCGTATTGTTTTACTTTTACTTTTCTACATTGGCTAGAGGTATAGGGGGAGGGTTGAGATCTCATAAACATGTTTAACCCCGCCGCAATTTTGCGCCTGTCCCAAGTCAGGAGCTGCTGGCCTTTGTTAGTCTTGTATGATTTTAAATTTTAGTTTCTTGTGTATAATTCAGAGTTTAGTATGACGTCCATTATCACTGTACTATTATGCATATTTTAGGGGCCAGCTGAAGGACACATACGGGTGCGGGAATTCTTGCTACATTGAAGACCCATTGGTTGCCTTCGGCTGTTGTTTGCTCTATGGTCGGGTGGTTGTCGCTTTGACATATTCACCATTTCCTTTCTCAATTTTATTACCATTTCCAGGGGTTAGTGAATAAGTCAGCATAGCTGAAAAGGCTGGGATTTTGTTTCTTCTCCCACACTGACAGACTTTATCTAAAATAGATACAAGCAAACCTTAAAATGACTATTATGTATGGCACTTAGAAAAAAAACATCAAAATTGCTTAAATTATAAAACATTAAAACAAATAATGTTATATTAGTCTTTTTGTTCAATTTTTTAACTCTAAAATGTATAGTTGTTTATTTTATACTACATCTTTGAAAACTACATAACAAATGAATTTTTTTTTACAAAAATTTTAGTCTTATTTATTTGATTTGAAAGGCTTCAATTTTATGCCAATCTGTATACCTTCACTTGTGTACTGAGAAAACTCTTAGAAAAAAAATTTAACATTACAATCAAGGCTTTATTCGAACAATGACTATAAAATGCCAAAGTTTATGCATTTGCAGCATTTAAACTGCACATATAATAGCTCATTTGTTTTATAAAAGAAATTAGTTATGAAAATTACCTGGATTTTTTTGTGTCATTGCCATTTCTAGCAGATCACCAAGAAGTGAACAATCTGAAATAAAATGTTCCATTGTAAAAAATATCTTTTTGAAAGTTTTTTTCTCAAATTCTTTTTGTACCTTAATAAATCAACATAACTATGATGTAAGCCAGGGTTTCCGCTGGCGGTTGCCATTTTCGCAATTTGCAAAAAAATAATAATTGTGGCGATTAAAATTCGTCATTGGCGAAAGAATTTGGCGAAAGAAATATATATAACGATTTATTTTCAGCCATCTTGTTTATTTACTTTTTTTCGGGTTTCTCTGACTTTACTGATCAGAAAATTCTCGGAATTCACCTTGAACTCATTAAGATTTTGACAGAAAATCAATCATCAGCTGATTGCATTCATAGCTATCGACATGAAAGGACTAATTAATAAAGGTGTTGATTGTATGATACAAAAAAATGATATGATTAAATGGCTTCTGTCATATGTCACAAAAGGGATTTATTAACCACTTTGTGACGCACATGTTTGTAGCAAAATTTTTACGCTTCCTCTCTACACCTTACACGAGGGATCAATTCCAAGTGATAAGATGCTTCGTTTTGTTGTAAAAACCACTTCTTATTTAAGGGGGGGGGGGGGCTGGAAAACAAGGAAAATTTAAAAGAAAAATATATTTGTGTTACTTGGCGAAAAATATAATAAAGTGGCGAAAAATATATTGTTGTGGCGAAAGAGGTGGCGAAAAAAATAATTGACCATGGGGAAACCCTGATGTAAGCTAAATGTTTTCTCTTGTTTCTGATAGAGAACTCACTAAAAAATATTAGTTCCTATTGATAGAATAGGAAAACATATTAAAATGTTATCTTCACAGCTGAAAAAGACAGAAAAATAGTATCATTCAATTGAGTGTTTGCTCAAAGTACAAGTTCCTTAAATAAATCTGTATGTTTTGTTATCTTGTAAACTTAAAATCATTTTAATAGTATATACCTAATTTTCTGTTAGACTCACATGTTCCCAAAACCATTTCTGCAAATAACAGTAGTATTAATATGGAAGTGTAGTAGTTAGTCAGTTTCAACTCTATTGTGACTTGGAAACAAACTTATAGTTTCTGTGCTGTGACATTTTTATACTGATGGAATTGCCTGACTTGATGTAAACAAACCATCAATTAAAATGAAATGGATATTGTTAATGAGCTTTTGTCACACACTCAAACATGACAGCAATATTCAGAATTTAGATTTCATTTCTTTTGCAATGATGATGTTGGATATAATCTTGTAACTTACTTTGAACTTGTTGATAGTTTTTGTTTTACCTGTAAAGATAGTCCTGGAAGGCATAGTGGTTTTTTTTCCTGTCTCTGTATCAAATTTTATTTTCTGCTTGAGTCAGTTTGCTAGGAACTACTGTTAAAATGATAGTCAAATGATTTTTCTGTAAAATTGCATAACTATTTCCAAGTTTTTGAAATAATCTTGTAACTTATATTGAATTTATTAAATGTTATGTCTCTCATGCAAGGAAAGTTACGAAGGCAAGACTTAGGTGTTGTTTGTCCAGCAGTGGTGTCAGTATTTTTAAAAGTTCTCTGCTTAAATTAGTTATAGGATCAACTTGTGATAGACCAATGATTTTTTTTACAAAGTTTCATTACTATTAGTTTGAAGACTTTTTCTAGGTCATGGCTCAGTGAATTTGAATTAACTAGCAAATTTCAATGTTAAGTGTGATAGACAATGATGTTTTCTATAAAATTGCATTACTATCAGTACATCGCAGTTTTCTCAACTATTTTGGGCCTGCCTGTATGTAGTCCAGTGACTTTAAATAAGCAATGCTGTTATCCATCAATAATTATATAACCATTTGAACATAACTTGTACTTACAGATGTAACTTTTATTTTCAGTTTGAGATGCTGTTAGGAAAAATAGAACGGGATGGAACAAAAAGGGTAAATATTAAAAAACAAGAATTGAAAGAATGCTTTGCTATAGGGAGTTAATCTGAAATTTTCATTGATTTTACTCAAATTCCCATTTTTATGAATAATTATAGAATAACTTATTGAAGAATTCAAATAGAGAAAAATATTCAACGAGTGACCAAACAACACATTAATTCACGAATGTGCGCAGCGCATGATTTAATTATCAGTGTTGTTCAGTCACGAGTTGAATATTTTTCTTTATTTGAAATTTTAATTAGTTATTCTTTTTATCACATTGGAAAATGGCTTTTTTTTTAAGAAATTAATGTAAAACATGTAAGGAACTATATCTACGCATTCACAATTGTTTTGATTCGCCATTATCGATGTCTTGACAACGCCTATTGTTGTATTAAGTCAAAGAGTGAAATAACCACGTTTATTTCACATGTAAAATTATCGGTTTTTATTTAACTGGGAAATCAATGTAATTCATTGCAACCAATGTAATAACATACATGTATATCCAAATTACAAATAATCCAAAATAAACAATTAAAAATGCATGGACTTAATTGTATTGTTTACATTGGTCTTCTAATATGTAAATATGCAGTCAGTCTGCTACAATATCAGGTTATTTACCAGTGTGGTCAATATTGAGATGGTAGGAATTGACCACTTTCTACATTGACTACATTTGATGTTCTTGGTTTACAGTGATCACATCTAAGCTTTTTAGGCCCAACTTATTATGTGTTTCAGTCTTTGCGTCTGTTCGTCTTTTCGTCCGTTCATCCATCTGTCCCACTTCAGGTAAAGAAAATTAGGTCACGGTAATTATTTATGAAGTTGAAGTCCAATCAACTTGAAACTTAGCACACATGTTCTCCATGATATGATCTTTCTAATTTTAATTCCAAATTAGAGCTTTGACCTCAACTTTACAGACCACAGAAATAGAAAATGATAGTACAAGTGGGGCATCCGTGTATTATGGACACAATGTGTAGAAGCATGTGGCTGGTTAACAGTGGATTAAGGTCTCAACTCTTATAAAAAAAAAATCTGATCCTCTCTGAGTTTTCTGTTCATGTTTTTATTAACACATTATCCCAGGTTAAATGTTATCAACAAACACAATTTTACACTTATCATCATATTAGCTGTCAATAAATGTTTTGGTCACATTTTTAATGAAACAAACTTGTTGATAAACTAGTTATTTGTGTTCTCAAACAGTAGGAATAGGGTATGAAGGTTTTTAATCTTTTGATCTCAAAATTTTGCATTAAACACACAATTTTCATTTTTGGTATTATTTGATAGAAATAATAGTAAGAGCCAGCAGATTTTCTTCATGGACCACCAGGAACCAAAAGGATTTTGAGAACTCTGATTACTGTAGAAACCTATTGGAATCTACCAATCAAAACATCTGAATTGAAACTCAATATTATAACCAAAGTTTCTTGTACTTCCAAACATTGACAAACCCAAGTTAGTTTATGTTCATTTATCTCAAGAGGACTTAAAACTAAATTGTAGATAAATTAGATATCATATCAATTAAGTTTGACTAATCAGAATTATAATGCGTTGTTGAACAAACTGAAGTTTGACCAGGAAGAGTGTAAAACCATATTATTTGATGTAATAAGTCATGTGACTGTATGAAGTGTTTCAGTTTTCTATTGGCTGACCAAATTATAACCTCATTATTCTTTTTCCAACAGCTACTTATTAAGTATACATATGTCATGTATTACCAGGGGTACATTTATATGCATCAAATTAATTGCATCAAGATCAGATTGATATGATATTGTTACGTTTATCAAATGTACAATCACAATTTGTTCATATATTCACTTTTTTTTTTCTTTTTTTTAATAGAAGTGATTCAACACCCCATGATGTTACTTTAGTAACACTTTCTAGAGTGACAACTTATTTTACACCCAATGATGTTGATATAGTAACAAGTATCAGAGTGACAACTGATTTAAAAACCACATCATGTTAATATAGTAACACTTCCCACAGTTAAAACTGATTAAACACCACATTATTGTACAGTCTAACTCAGCCTTTTGGATCTGATCTTATTTAAAACCCTGTATAATTAATTTTGTACAGCATTCCCAAGTTAGAAGTTCCTATGATTGTGTGACAGCCTAAATATAATACTGTAAATGGTCCTTCCATGGTTATGGCTAGAGATGTGGGAAATAGTATCCTGATGTCTTTAGTATTGTAGGTGGTCAGTAGCTGACCGCTGTGGTCCAGTATATGTAGTGTATGATTGATATCATCAGCCACAATAACATTGTCTAATGGTGTGGCTACTATTGACTTAGGACTAAACAACTCGCCATACCTGTTGATAGAGGGTGCTCCTGTATAGTTATTGATGATGTCTTCCTTCCCTAAGACAACCACACTCTTTTTAATCGATGTTTGTATCACAAAAATATTCCCATTAACCGTACTGGTTATTGAACAAATTAATCCATCAAATATAGATGCATTGTTTTTATCCTTGTCGTACCTTCTCAGATGGTTGCCGTTTGTATCCATAACAACAACAAGAGTTATTCCCCCTACTAACACTCTTCCTTCATTTGTCACATGTACACTACAGAGACTAGATAATTCTTCAAAGTATACAGAGTCTGTCACATAAATTGATCCCGCCTTGACCTGCTTCAGTCTCGACTCAGATGTAGCCAGTAGAATGTCATTACAAGGAGTAACAGCTATATCACTTACTATCAAATTAAAACTGTTCCTGATCTTGAATTTGTCTCCTACCAGTGTTCCACTCTGGAGTGCTTTATATGATGCAAAGGTGTGGGAGCTTTCCTTATCTCCATTACCAATCCATACTATATTATTCAAGGATACTGCCAAAAACTTTATGTCCAACATATTGATTGGATATTCTTTAATGTTTATTATTTTAATGTAAGTTGGAGAAATCTTGAATTGTTGGAAAACAGATAGGGTTGACACTTCCTTGCCTTTGGCCACCTCCTTGCCTCGTTGGCCCTCTCCTTTTTCTTGTTGGCCCACTTCCTTTAGATCAACAATTTTATGTTCTTTTTCAGTCTTGAATTTAGAATGTACTTTAGTTTTACAGTTACTGCACATTAATAAGTCACAGTCCACACATTTCCATTTAACTTTAGGATCCCTTTCACATAACTGGCACTGTATAGGACATTGTCCAAGAGGATAGGACACAGCCATATATAAAAAAATGTACAGCCTTTTTTCAAATTTTAATCAGTAATACATGTACATACATTCTAAGATTAGATATTTTACGTATGTCTGAAGATTTGATAATTTATAAAAGATAATGTGTTGATATCAATGAAACGCATTACACAATCAAACCAAAACATTAGCTATAGTGAGGTTCTGCTGGTCATTTCGTACTTTTGATTCCCAGCAATTTTAGAAAATTGAAATTAACTTTTTAAGATATTTATACCCAAGACCAAAATGTAAATTTAGCTGTCTCAATTGGCTGAATATTATATCACACTTGATGCAGTGGTAGAAATATAGATTCTACCATTGCATGGAGTGTGATATAATTTTTATCCACTTGAGCTGGCTAAATTTTAAATCGCATTGCACATGATTTAGTGGTGGAATCAGTTTCTCTAATGATTTTTAGACAATCTTGATCATGCTTTTTGATAAACCTGTAAAACGATGTGCTCTTTCTATGTGACATCACCAGGCAAGGTTCCCTTTTTTCATGGCTTCACAAAAGGAATTTCAGAGGAAAGGTTGAAAATTTAATGTCATAATAAAATGTTTGACTAATGAAGTACTGAGATCAAAATACTTACCACACGTTGATTGAATAAAAATAATCAACAGGTCAGTAGAAGGATAAATTGAGTAAGATGAAGGGAATCTATATTTATCCAATATAAGGTGATGATTCCTGTGGCGGTAAATCTCAACTTTAACCTTGAATTCTTTAAGTAATTTCTAAATAATTGTTTTTTGAGGATGCTTTACAAATTGAAAACAGAATTACTCACGAAATTGTTTAAAAGGTACCTATCTACAGGTTGTGGGGACTTCTTCATTGTACCCTATTCGAATTGTATAGAAAAATCTTGCCTTTCTCTCCAGTCGGGTTGTTGCCTCTTTGATACATTCTCCGGTTACGTCCTACATTTTATGTATAAGAATAAAACACAAATATACACAGCTACAAGTTTCCTTGTTTGTTTATTTTGATTTTTGTGCCAATTGGCTTACAGGTGTCTGTAAATATGTAAACAATATATAATATGTAAACAATATATAATATGTAAACAATATATGATATGTAAACAATATATAATATGTAAACAATATATAATATGTAAACAATATAAAATATGTAAACAATATATAATATGTAAACAATATATAATATGTAAACAATATATAATATGTAAACAATATATAATATGTAAACAATATATAATATGTAAACAATATATAATATGTAAACAATATATAATAACCTCAAAATCAGTTGAGCTAGTACTTTTATTAGTTATAAAAACATTATTATCCAAATGCTTTTTTTTTATTCCACAATTTTGTTACTTCACATGTATTCTCTGAACATTTTTATAAAACCATCCAGTGTGTTTGTCACATATTTACACCAGAATATAAGGGATGAATTTGGTCTTTACTCTACTATTTATGTATCACTTGGTCCTAGAAACCTGCTTAAATGTTACAATCAAAACACTCATGGTTTATGCATGATATAAATATATATATATATATATATCTTCTAGGGTTTATCACTACCTTAATAATGCACTTAAATATAAAAGTACAAATGTACAATTATGGACAAAGAAAGATAACTCAAATTCATATTTATAATTTGCCCTAGCTAAATACAAGTCAATGTTTCAGAATTGCAAGCTATCTTTACCCCTCAGACTAATCAGTGCTTACAAGTATTTTAAATTTTTATTAGGATGAGTCAGTGGTAGAAATTTAGGTACCCTTACAGATAATTTCTGCTACATTGCTTGAGGTTGCCAAAAGTATACATTAAGTATGAGAGGGTCAGTTAACCAATGCATTCACTCTTAGTGTAGTTAAATAGGAGTGTGCAAGACTTGATCATTGATTAAAATTCAATCCATTGATGATAATATTGATAATGGCAACTAGAAATGTTAATACAAGCACACAAGTGTTCAATCTGTACATTAACCTCTTCTTTCTTTTTCTCTCCTCTTTTTTAATGGGATCTATTCCAAATGAAGCTTTATCATCATCTGAATCAATTTGATAAGAAGAATCTGCCATTGTTTCCTCCTTAATATGTTTAGATATGTAAGCCTCCTTTTCTCTATCTTCCTCTTCCATCTGTTTGACCATGTACTGTTCTCGTCTAGACAAGATAACAAGCATGACTCCTACAACAATCTGTAACACGATCGACAAACAAAGGAGTATCACTCCAGCAATACAAACAGTTTGGAGCTTGCATTCCTTCTTTTGCAGTAATGTTTTTACCAGGCTTACATTGGAGAGAAGTAAAGCAGTAGTAAGACTACCCTGGGCTTTAGCTTTCTGGTTAACATAAGAATTGTTCATGGTCCCATTGCTTTTTATCATATGAACTTTTCCTTTGTTCATTTTGACTTTAATCTGTATATTGCCTGAAAAGTATAAATAACAATAATAATTTTATTTCATTTATATGTTTGACGTCCATTTTCATTGAACTTGTACACAAATCCCCCCTGGATCCGCAACTGAACATTTGCTATACACCTTATCGCTATTTAGTCCATTCCCGGAAAAACAGTCATTTATACAACTTCCTGTTTGGGTCCTTGGCTGAAAAATGGAGGTCATCAGTAGTGAACTGAGGGAGAAAAAACTTTAGAAAGTGATCATCAAGAAACTTTGATATAGTATGATCCACTTTTTTCGAAATTAAAATTAAAGTAAAAAAATATTTTGTTTGAAGTATTTATGGTAGTTTAAACAGGTCTCTTTAAAAAGTATCATGCATGGTGAATTGTTTAAACAGGGACCCAGATAGCTTCTAACTGGATGAAAAAGTTGTGTAATTTTAGAACTTATCCGGAATGGAATAAATAGCGATTAGGTGTATTGTAGATGTGACATAGATGTGTTATTTCTGTGTTAGCAATTGTTGAATATAAAAAATAAGGAGACGACTTTCTACATGAGTTCAAGATTGTGTAATTAAGCAGCCATAGGTCAAGCGTGTTGTCATTTCTGAAAATATTGTTTGCCAGAAATCTTTGTAAAATGGCCTTACACCTCATGGTCATGTCTTAAACCTTTTAGAAAAATAAATCTTAATTTTTGTATAAACTAAAACCAGGTCAAGTCAGAAAAATGTATTAAGAAATTAGAATTTGAATACCGGGGGTATGTCTAAAGTTGAGAGAATATGTAATTCTGCTTTTAATTAAAAAGAACCAACAACATAATTTTTACTGTACATCATAAGATAAATGACTGATTTATAAGATTTTGTATATGCTCATTTACTTTCTGTCTTTCATATTGGTTTTCATCTGTTAAATAAATTATGATTTCTTACCAGAATATAATTTCCACCTTGCATCAATTGTATATTACCAGTGATGTTTAATTATATAGGTTTTTTTTAATCCTATTTCTCTATGTAGGTCATTGTCTTTTAATAAAAAACTTAGTAATTACCATTTTTAACTTTTTAAGGATCTATGCCAAAAGAGATTAAAACTTTTATTTTTGCTATACATCCTTATAAGATAAGATAAGATAAGATAAGATATTTTATTTTCCAATTATGGGCCCCAAAGGGCATAAACATTACAACATCAATAATTTTTTTCATAATACAATACAACAATGAGATAAAAAAAAAAAAAAAAAAGTTAAACGAGAACTATTTAAGTTCTTAAAGAATACGTAGATAAAGAATCTATAGTATGTTTTTTTTTTAATACTAATGCATTTTATTGCAAGTGTGGTTGATATAGATAACAAACAAGTAGCTCAAAAAGAAAAAAAGAAAAATAGATATCCACATATGTATAGTACACAAAAAGTTGGATCAATTAAATATATAATAATTAGCCAAAAAGAAAGTAGAAATTAAACATGTCCATGACTCATCCTGTGTCAGCAGCAAATAGGAAAGCATTATGGTTTCCTAAAGGCAGCTGACACCAGGGGGCGATACCTTATGGGCCATAGGCATGTAAAATGTGTGTAAATGTCTCTTTCCTACCTGTATCAAAAGCAAACAAGGAAGCATCATAGGTAACTTGAATGCAGTTGATACCAGGGGACGATGCCTCAAGGATATAAGAGAACATTTGAATAAATAATATATCTTAACAATTTTATTTTTTTTTTAATCGGCTAGTATGTTTGTGATATTCAGATGAATATAATTTTCTATGTCCAATCAAATGTATATACACACATAGATCTCCTTTAACTAATCTTCACTAAGGAAGATGTTTGTATATAAAATTACATATTATTTTAAGTAACTCAACATTTTCTACACTAAATAACCAGATAATTTTGCTTTGACTGTTCATATGATTAAAATAAGAATTATATTGTGCAATACTAGCTAACATACAATTTCTATCATCCTCAAATTTGTTACAATCAAATAGAAAATGAGCCTCATCTTCGACAGTATTGGAAGAACATTTATTACATATTCTGTTAATTCGGGGAATACCCTGATATCTACCTAATTCTATTTGTAATCTATGAGAAGATACACGTAATTTAGTAAAACTTCTTCTAAGTTCAAAATTCTTGATCAATGTTAGATATTTTTCAAAACCAAAATTTGTTTTATATAAAAGGTAGGTTTTCAGTTTACTGTCTGAAAATTTATCTATTTGTTTTTTCCAACAGCTAATAAACAATATTGATAGCTTGGTTTGTATATATTTCTTAAATTTGTATAAGGATTCACAAAATGGAGCATTTATGGCATTTGTATAGTCAATACCAAGTATTTTAAAAACAACATTTATTGAACCATACCATGATGTTATATTCATGTGATGTAGTGTCTTTGATTGTGTATATGCCTCTTTTAATAGAGGAAAATTATCACCTAAATTCTCTAATCTATACCAGTACAATAACATTCCTTTTATAATATTAAAATATATTGGAAATCTTCCAAGTTCAGATAACACTGCAGCATTTGTTGTTTTCTTGTGTACCCCAAGTATAAATTTACAAAATTTTATATGAAGTTTCTCACAGGGTAAACCTGAATATAATTTTTCAAAAGATATATCTTCCTTCTTACATTTAGAGGAAAGAGAATTAAACATCCCCCATATTTCGCTACCATATAATAAAATAGGTTTTACAGTGTGGTCAAAAACATGAATACTTGTTTTTACATCAGGATTAAGTGATAAAAGATCTTTCCTTAATTTGAAATGAGCTTTCAGGGATTTTTTGTATAGTTCATTTTGAGCATAACTGAATGAACCAGATGAGCTTAAATATAAACCTAGGTATTTGTATTTTGAAACACATTCCAGATTTATATTCTGAAATGTGAATATCTGTTTTACATGTCTGCCTGCCTTGTTGAAAATCAGCACCTTTGTCTTATTAGTATTCACATTGAGACACCAATCTTATATGTTATACAAGTTAAAATCTGCCTTGATTTATGTCTTATTCCTTGAATATCTCCAAGAGTAGCTTTCTTACATATTTGTATATAATTATTAGCAAGCAATACTTTTAAGTTAAGTTTTCTTTAGATATTTGAGAGATAATTCTCAATTAAGGAAATATATGTCTCTTTCAACATTAATTTTACCACAATTTTTATTTTGTCTATGATAAAAAATAAAAATAATTACCATTTTTAACTTTTTAAGGATCTATGCCAAAAGAGATTAAAATTTAATTTTGTATTACATCCTTTTAGGTTATACAAGGCCTTAAATAAAATATTGTTTGTTTCCCCAATCCCGACCGACCCTTCGAAATTGGTGCTACTCTTAAAATTTTATTGTCATAACTAAGTGAAATATTATTTTATTCATTTTGGATTTTCAGGCTTGCCGGATCGTCCGATAATATTCAAGCTTTTTGGAAAAATAAAATTATTTCCCTACCTACCTATCCACACCTGGCTTGGCAGGGTCGGGATTGGGGAAACAAAAAATATTTTAATTTAGGCCCAAGTTAAAATCTTTTTTTTAAGTTAAGACAAAGAGTAGCTTTTGTACATATTTGTATATAATATTAGGAAATATTTATCTCTCCTTTGAACATTAATATTACCACATTTTTTCTTTTGTGAAGTTTGCTTCATATATTCTAGAGTTAATGTTCAATTTATGAAATATATATTTCTCCTATGAACAGTAATTTTACCACTTTTTATGCCCCACATAGGGACATTATGTTTATTGGTCTGTGCTCTATTCCTTTGTTTGTTCGTTTGTTTTCTGTCCCTCTGTCTGTTTGTCTCGATTCAGGTTAAAGTGTTTGGTCAAGGTAGATTTTGATGAAGTTGAAGTCAAATCAAATTGAAACCTAGTACACATTTTCCCTATGATTTAATCTTTCTAATTGTACAGCCAAATTAGAACTTTGACCCCCATTTCATGTGCCACTGAATATAGAAAATGATAGTGCCCTCCTCAGGTTAAAGTTTGGGTCAATGTAGTTTTTGATGAAGTTGAAGTCAAATCAACTGGAAACTTAGTACACATGTTCCATATGATATCTATCTAATTGTAATGCCAAATTAGTTTTGATCCCTATTTCATGGTTCACTGAACATAGAAAATGATAGTGTAAGTAGTGTTCCTGTTAGCTGCGGAACCATAGCTCTTAGGTCCTTATACTATTTTTTAACTATTTGCGGACTATAGACCACAAATAGTCAAAAAATAGCATAAGGACCTAAGAACTACGGTTCCGCAGCTATGTTTCTGTGTACTATGGACACATTCTGGTTTTATCTCTTTGGAAAACCATTCATTGATACTTACTTTTATTTACAGCCTGGTGCAATAGATAAATTCCATGGAGATACACATAAAATCATAGATTTAGTTGCCAAGGATACTGAAGCCAAAGGATTGTTTGAAGATGCAGTCAGATTATACGACCTTGCTAAGGTAATAATGAAATAGGTTGCTGAGGTAATAATGAAATAGGTTGCTAAGGTAATAATAAAATAGGTTGCTGAGGTAATAATGAAATATGTTGCTGAGGTAATAATGAAATAGGTTGCTAAGGTAATAATAAAATAGGTTGCTAAGGTAATAATAAAATAGGTTGCTAAGGTAATAATAAAATAGGTTGCTGAGGTAATAATGAAATATGTTGCTGAGGTAATACTGGCCTAGGTTATTAAAGTAGTAATGACCAAGGTTGCTGATATAATACTTTTAAAGTTTGCCAAGGTAACAATGACAATTGTTGCTAGGTAATAATGACCAAGGTACAGTATGTTGTTACAGTAATAATGTCCAAGTTTTCTCAGGAGATTTTCACTAAATATAAAAAAGAGATGTGGTATGATTGCCTATGACACAGCTCTCCACAAGAGACTAAATGACACAGAAATTAACAACTATAGGACCAGGGTAGTCAGCTATAAAGGTTGCTGGGGTGATTTTAACCAAAGTTGCCAAGGTAATTTTGTTTGAAGTTGCTAAGGTGATTGTAACCAAGGTTGCTTAGGGATAAATGAGCTACCTGTAGATTGCTGTAGCTATAGTGATACATTTGTACTTTCATTATCATCACTTCTGTGCAGTCAATTATTTTGATATTTTCTGCTTTTCATTGACAGAAAGTTTAATATGAACAGTGCATCAAATGCTTGATAATTAAGTTTGAATATTGAACATGTTAACTACTATGTTGCAGAAACATGACAAAGTGTTGGAGTTATTGAACAAGTTACTTAGTCAAGTTGTATCACAGGCTAGTTCTACACAGTCATCTAGAGATAGATTGAGAAGTCTGGCCTTTGGTATTGCAGAGAGGTATGTATTTTCTTTTTGAACCCCAACTCTAGAAGTGGGATCTTCACTAGCAAAGGGTTACAATCCAGTCTGCTGATCTCTACCCTCGGCAGATTAAATCATTTGTCATTACAATCCTGTGCCATCTACTTAACGATAAAGTCACACCCATTCTGACATCATAATAATGCCGAGAATAAACATTGTTTGACAAGAGATTGTTAATGAATAAGATGCTTTTAATGCATTAAATGAATTTAATGCATTAAATGAATTAAACATAAACTTAAGCCAATTATGATTACTTTTTAAAGAAGTATAAAACTTATTTTAGCTCAAAACCGAAATTCTCGCTCTTGTATTACCGAAAGAGAAAGAAAGTATATTTTGGAGAGTTGCACAAATAAACGACTTTTAAAAAAAAAATTGTTTTAATTTTTGAAATTTCGTTATACAAAACATGGATTTCGAATTGTTTTTGTGATTACATTTTTCCATGTCTAAATTGGTGATTGCAGACACGTGCATGCTTAGTCATGACTCATGTCACAAGTGTCAGCTTGGGATATTCGCATCCAAACAGTTATCACCCTGAGGGCAATTAACACCTGGCTATTTAATCTCTTTATTGCTTTTAGTGTCCTACTTAAAGGGATTACAATTAAAGGTAATATGATTTTTATGATCATAATCGATAATAGATGAAAGTTCAAAATTGAGGACAAGTAAAATAGCATCTTCAAAATAAATATAGCGTCGCAGGAATTATTATACTGCAATCAGCTATTTTACTATACAGATAAAGCTATACGGATAAATGTTAGCTTTATACGTCAATGACCCCAACTAACTTATAAGCCCCGCCTCCTTATTGTATTTCATCAACAACGTCACGTCACGACCATGACAATGTAAAGTAACAATGGTCAAACTTTTATGTCTTCAAATTGGTTATTTATATACCATCATTATCAAATGTTATTAATTAAGTTCATTTTCCCTTTCCAATTCCTTAATATGTCAATGTCTTATTGCCTGGACTACGATTATAGGGAAATACCCCAAAATGGTACCCCAAGAGGGAAATTCCAAACACTTTTTTTTAACAATTTTTGTAATATGTTTTTTTCATTTTAAATTCTTTTTTTTTCGATTTCAGTATAAAGACAATATACGTATAGTGTCTTGAAATATGAAATTTATTTGTATTAGGCACGAAACAGGGGAAATGCTCGGTAGAACCTCGCATTTTCACGTATCTAAGCCTCATACATATAAATTTCATATTTCAAGACACGTACAGTGTCTAATTATAGCATCACGGTGAAAAAATAAAGCGTTGCTGGTTGATTAAGTGAATAAGTGAATCTTTATCTTGAAGAATAAGCAGACAGTATTAAGCAATGTCTACCCCGTCTAACAAATACCAAATTATAATAAAGCATCAAGCCACATCTTAAAATTCTCCTAAAGGCTTAGTTAGATGCCCAGTCTCTACCTTAATACAACTAAATGATATATTTTTTAATTGTTCTTACTGCCATTTTAAATATGACTATTTTGTTACCTAGGTACAGAGCACAAGGAGCTGAAGGGAACTTATCCAATGCTAGTACTTTCTTCTTGTTACTTGACCTTTTGACCTTCTTTGATTGTTTCCATGATGGCAACATGGATGAAGCTCTTACGGTAAGTCATTATTTTTTATTTTTTTTTTGTATTTTGAAAAATTTAATCAAAGAAAAAAGGAGCTTAAAATTGAAATTTCTTGTGTTTTAATATACAATTGAGTTTGCTTTTGTGTTTTAAGTTTGTTAAAGAAATCATATTCAATGTAGCCAACAAATTGTAAGCATTTCATTTATTAGAAGTTTATGACCTGTTAATGTCAATCTTTAAAAGTCTTCTTATTTTTGCAGATTCATAGTAACTTGGAGGAGTTTAATTCATAGTTAATATAAAAATTGGTAATCTTCAAAGATTGAATTAAAACTTGAATGCTTTGGCATCATAATCTTTTTGCTATTCACAGTCTTTTACACATATGATAATATTTTGTAGGTCATGTGTACATCATATTTGTATTTAAACTTTTATTTCTAGGTGATTAAACAGTTGCAGTTACTTCCCTTGGCAGAAAATGCTGTAGAAACCAAAGTGATGGCCTTCAGACATTATAATGATGAGGTAAACATACATGCTTTATAAGCTGATATTTTAAATCTTGATATCATCATGAAGGCATGTCCTAAACTATGCTATTTTATGATTATTTTACATTCCCTTCAATTTTGATTATTTGATACACAAATTTGATTTAAAAGAGACAAGGTATTGAGTACCTGTTTTAAGAGGTAGATTAACTATTTAGGTGTTATTTTTCTATTGACCAATTTTTGTGATATTTGATTTTTGCGATTTTGCAAAAGTCTGAATTCTTGGTTTGTGTTTTTCATGAATTTTTGTTAGAATGAAATCAGATAATTTCAAATGTTTTTTCCTCATACGCATGTCAGTTGTCCAATCATTTTATTTTGCTACTGCCTGAAATTGATGAGTAAAGTTTACTTTGTCCAAAATAGTATGACTCTGAACTACTATTGAAATTGAGTCAAGTAATGGTTTCAGCAATGAATCTGTTTTACAGTTGTCAGGAAAATCAGTTTTATTGATATTTTTACTTTGAATATAAGTTTTATTTTTTTTGGACAGAACTGAAGCAATAAGATACTAGTTGAGTCACTTATCTTTTTTACAGCTTATAATTTCAAATCTGTGGCTCATGGAACATTGAAATTGGAAAATTGATGGTTTGAAGATGAAAACTTTTGTTTTTCTTTGAATATTGAAACCTTAGATTGGAATTTTAATACATTGGGATAGGGAGACTGATTTTTACAATGATAGAATTTACCTTTATAGAGTTATTTCCCTTGAAAAAATATGATTTTTATTTTATGGACTTTTGATTAAATTATTTGTTTTGTCATTTTTGTAGGTGAGAAGGTGTTTACCAGATATTTTATTAGCCACAATGAACATTCTACACAGTCAGTATAAAAATGCCAAGTAAGTTTTAGTTTATAACTTTAAACAAACCTCTTTATCAAAACAGTTTATGGTAAATAGGAATTAAAGGTGTTATGAATTATATATCTATGAGACACAAATCTCATGTCAGACTGACAAAAAAACATGACATCTATGAGACACAAATCTCATGTCAGACTGACAAAAAAAACATGACATCTATGAGACACAAATCTCATGTCAGACTGACAAAAAAAACATGACATATATGAGACACAAATCTCATGTCAGACTGACAAAAAAACATCACATCTATGAGACAAATCTCATGTCAGACTGACAAAAAAACATGACATCTATGAGACACAAATCTCATGTCAGATTGACAAAAAAACATGACATCTATGAGACAAATCTCATGTCAGACTGACAAAAAAACATGACATCTATGAGACACAAATCTCATGTCAGACTGACAAAAAAAACATGACATCTATGAGACACAAATCTCATGTCAGACTGACAAAAACATGACATCTAGAAGTTAACATTTTACCTTCAACAAAAGAAATCAAGTTATAAAATAACCAAGATGATGATAATATAAACTAAATTTCATTTAGGGTAAAATTATCAAAAAAAAATTTGACACACCGGTACACAGTGCAACACATGAGAATTCAGTTTGTTATTTTGTCTGAAAGCTGCAATTCCTTATGTGATTTCATTACCATTATTCTTTTACTAGTTTTCATGGGTATGGGTTAACCACAAAGTTCACTATTAAACAAATTAAAAAAAATCTGTAGAGTTTGGCAAACCATAAAACAAGGTATCTTAGAAAATAAATATTCTTTGAAATAAGTAAATTCACATCATATATTGAATTTTGTTATATAAACAGACAGGTATATATTAAAGTTAATTGTTTAATGGATTGATATTTTAACAGAACAACAACATCACAGAGTCCATATTCTGGTTGGACTGGGCGCAGTGAAGATGGTGGAAAGGAAACTGTAAGTTATTAGGATTCATTTATTAAACTTATTTTTATACATGTACTATTTTCTTCTCCTTATAGTTGGCCTTGAGACTTGAATACCATTCTCCTCAACAAATCTGGTGGTCTTCTGTAGGGCATCCACGGGTCCTAATAGCTTCTCTTTAAGCTGTGTTTCTGAGTGCCATATCTTTTCTCTAAGTGCCTGAATGATCTTGCCTGACTGTAAGAGGTCTAAAGTTTCCTACATGTAATATGTTTTACCTTCCCTCTTTTCAGAAGTTTTGCAGCCTTAGTTAGGCCTTCTGTAAAAAAATATCCTACACATAATATTAAAGGCATTCAAATCCTTACTGATGAACTGTGTTAAGGAACTTTGCTGCTCAGTTTCAAAATAAATAGCTTTCAATAACACTAGTCTATATTGAGAGTTTTTTGATAGGTTAATGTCCTATTTGAAAGTTTTAAGTTCCTAGACCTCACTCATTCTGAGTCGGAAACATATTATAAATCCCCATCCAAATTAAGAATTGAATTAAGCTTGAATGTTGTGTCCATACTTTTCCCAACTGTTCATTGTTCGTCCTTTGCAGTTGTATCAAGCTGCCTATTGGAAGCATTTTCTTTGCATTTAATTAAGAATCAAGCTCATTTTGTATATTTTCCCAACAAAACATGATAATTTATGTAAAATATGTAGCACTTTCAAAGTGGCAAAAGAAGGTTTTGCTAGATTACTTCATTGGGAAAAACTCCTTGATAAACGTGCAAAAAGTGTACTATCAAAAGTCATACAATCAACAGGGTTTTGTCCCTGAAATGATTGTTAGACAAAAGCTAGGTTAAAGATTGTAACAAAAGAAACACTATTTTAGTTGCTAATTAACAAGTTTTTATACATGTCTGCTAAAATCTCACTTGTAATTATGTTCAGTCTAATTGAATGGCAGACATTCTATTTCCGTACTTGGAAATAAGTAGAAATTACCTCAGTCATTGACAACAAATATCATGTGATATGTGACTTTAAAACGTGACATAAGTTGCGTAAAACCAATGTAAGGGGAATGAAGTATATTTAGTCAATAGTTCAAGTTTGATGTACAGAATAAATAGGGGTAATACTATAGTAAGTCAAAAATGCATTTTTCAAAAAATTGAGTTTATCTTCATTTTAAATAAAAGAAAGACAAATGACATGAGTATATTCATATCCTGTGCTGTCTTACTCAGTAAATTTATATCCTGTGCTGTTTTACTCAGTAAATTCATATCCTGTGCTGTTTTACTGAGTAAATTTATATCCTGTGCTGTTTTACTGAGAAAATTTCATACAATATTTCATTGCATTTAAAAAAAATGTCACTGAAAGTAAGCCGATAGAATTATAACCCCTTTTGTAACTAAGTCATGTTAAGTTTCCAAAATATTCATTGGAACACCTCTGCTTGCATATAACATTGTAACATTGACTTAATTCAAGAAGGGTATAAGTGACGCCATCCAAATTTGTACTTGATCTTAGTTTTGGGGTTATAAGCATTGTGTATAAGTTTCATAACATTCGTTTGAAGCAATCTCAAGTTAAAGAACAGAAACCAATATTGAGATGTACATGTATACAGACAGACAAAGTTGTCACTTAATGTGGCTGGGGCATAAAAGGATGGTGCTTTGAAACACCAAATATATGAATAGACTCAGAAAATAAATTCTGCGGTGAAAAGAAGGGTTTATCACCTATAGCTGACAAATTTAAGGGAATCTATTTTTCAAAATATAAATTGTTTTTTTTTTTACATGAAATCTGATGTGATATTATTATTTGGTGGTATCATGAATAAAGTCGATCTGAAGTGGTCACCTGACCTTGATCTTTTCTTTGCTTATGTATGATAATTTATGTGATTTTATGCAAATATGGAGATGTAGAATAATTATCAATGAGAAAACTATCCACTAAAGTTTAAATGAAGCGGATGTAAGCAATTACAGGCCACTAAATATACATACATCTATTGATAGAACCATTCATAGGTAAACATTTTGTTAATGAATTTGACTTTAAGAGAGATGTAGTTTAGGAGATAACTGTATGGTATTATAAGCTTTGACGGCATCAATAGGTGTTTTGTATGGTCGCAAATTAAGTGTACAGGCTTGGTGTAAGGGGTGCTAGTAAACAGGTATTTGCGACCATCAAATCACCAATTGATGCTGTCAGAGCTTAAAATAAAATATTGTTACTTCCATTCGAATGAAACTGACAGAAAACAACGCCAAATCATACATAGAAACTGAAAGAAAACAACGCCAAATCATACATTTAAATACTTTTCACTACAGAAAACAAGGCCAAATCATCCATATTAATATTTTTACGGCTACATTTCTAATCTGGCTAGTTAATAGATTTCAGCTTTTATAAGCTCATACTTTCTAGGGAATAATAACTTCTTTATGTTTTCATGATAAGATGATTTTGTAATAAAGTTTATAACTTTAAAGGCACATGTATTTTATCTTAAGCTACTTAGTTTTGAATCATAGCAAATCTTAAACATTGTCACCTAAATTTCAAAGGTTAATTAATAGAAAAAGACAATTTCAGACATTTTGAATTAAGATAAATACAAAAATTCCTTTGACTTTGATTGACATAAGAAGAATCATGTATCTGAAAATGAATGATATGATTTGTCCTATAAAGTTGTATTAGAGATATGATATTAAAGGTGAATAACAGTTTTGTAAAGCAATAGCAGTTTGTTACACCACATGCACAAGTTTTATTGCTTTTGCTATTGTTTTTTTGAAATGTCAATTCGGAATATTGAATGAAATGTCTTTTCAAATGTTTTTTGTTTAAATGACATTGCTTTAAGGAGGTAAGTGTAATACATAAATATTGTTCTATTGTTCATGCTGTCAAAACATCTTTAATTAGCACCAATTTACACCTATAATTTACAAGTTGTTTTTAGTGCATACATTGAACATGAAAAAAGCAATACAAAAAAATCTTTGGATATGTAATCTTAAATTATCACACACTACTGAAGCAGCTGGCTGCAGATAAGGAAATTTTTATCATCTCTTAGGATTTATTTTTGCAATAGTTTAGTAGGTGAAGAAGAAAAAAATATTCTGAAATTATATATCTTTTATCAGAATTAAAATAGAATACTACATACATAACGTTTAAATTCTATACCTTCAGATGCTTTTAATTTTCTGAAGTAAATATTTTTAACCAAAATTGGTTAACCATCCGATATTGACTGCAAAAAGTAAATTCACAGAAATACTGAAATCTGAGGAAAATTCAAATCGGAAAGTCCTTTATCAAATGGCAATATCAAAAGATCAAACACATCAAACAAATGGATAACAACTGTCATATTCCTGGCTTGGTACAGGCATTTTTTTATGCAAAAAATATTTGATTTAGTCTGGTGTTATAAAGTTGTAATACAGTTCAGAGTAGACTGGTTTTTGCTTAACAAAGTTGACCTTTGTACCAGGTTTGACTGTAGGTTTTTGCTTAACAAAGTTGACCTTTGTACCAGGTTTGATTGTAGGTTTTAATTTAAATTTTCGTAAAACTCCTTACATATCCTTTGAGCCAAACTCAGTATAAGTTATATTTTTCTGTTTATATGAATTTTAACATCACCAGAAATTCATTGCCTGAACTCTGTAGTTTTAGGTACTAGTTTGTTTTCTTTCAGAAAAGTACAAACAGACTGATTATGAATAATGATCATAAATCAATCATTCTTTTTTCTTTTTTATAAAAATGTGTTGCTGAATTAAATGATATGCTAAACATGATCAATCGTCACATTATTTTTTTGTTTATTTCAGTATTTGAATTATATAAGAGGTCAAGCTAAAGCCCTGATCATGTTCGCAGGAATGCTTCCATACAGACTACCAGGAGATACTAATGCAAGACTTGTTCAGATCGAGGTTTTAATGAACTGAGGAGAAAAATCTCAACAATTACTCTTATATATTGTAAATTTTCATATGTAAAAAAAAAATGAAGAAAAAAAATCATTAAATATAAATCTTTCATTTTGACTTCACATTTATGATTAAACATTATGGGTATCAGTTACTGTGGATTCATTAATTTTTGTGGACTTCATGGGTGCATTTGTTCAAAATATGTCCCGCATCAGTTTTAGATACCGGGTACCAACAAACATGTAAGTTTTCCTTAATCTGTGAAACTAAGTACCCACGAAAATAAATGAATCCACAGTAGGTTGAAGTAGTGGATAGGATATAATAGAATTTGACACATTTTTCTACAGATTGTGTTAACTGGCCAAAATACATCATAAACAAAATAAAATGTTAAAGGACTTGCATAAAATAAAATTGAGCTTGGAAATAGTGAATGTTATAACATAATCATAGAGCAGAAAACAGCCCAAGGCCACCAATGGGTCTTCAACACAGCAAGAAAATCCCTCATCTGTAGGCAGGCTTCAGCTGGCCACTCAAACAAAAATGTGTACTAGTTCAGCTAAAATGGACACCACACTTTGCTCTGAAACATAAATGAACCAAAATGGACAAGAGTAACAAAGGCCAGAGGCTTGTATTATGGGTCAGGTGTATGTTAGCTTTGTCAGTCAACTGCTGTTTACACATTAATAACCTATTGAACAAAATATTTTAGTCCATATAATTTTCAACCAAAACATTAATTGTTTTTGCTATTTCCATTTAAACTTTTTAGAACCCCAGAATTCCATACTTGTATATTGTGCATGAATATATCACAGTGAAATTGACAGTGTTTACATAAGTAAAAAAAATGTAGTTTTGGTAACATGGTCTATTAATAAATAAACCCAGGAAAAAATGTCCAATCACATGCAAGTATTTGTAGATATGCAAATCATACAGAATTATGATTTCATATTCTGTTAATAAAATAAGTATGACAAAACAAAAATTAATAGATTTCACATATCTGTACCTGTATCACAAAATTTGTATAGAATATAATAATAAGATGTGGTATGCTTGCCAAAGAGACAATTATCCATCAGCCTTAAGATTAAGGATGTAAAAATCATACTTTTCATTTATGAGTTACCTCTCTTTACACTTAGTGGACATTTGGAATATGAAAACAGCAGAGGACTTTGTTTTTAGTAAATTGCAAAATTTATTAAATATGAATAACAGTTCTGCCTTTGATGATCAGCAGTAAGAAAAAAACCCTTCCAAATCTCAATGTATAAAAAGTAATGATTATAGGTCAAAGTATGGTCTTCAACACTGAGCCTTGTCTCACACCGAACAGCAAGCTTTATAGGGCCACAAAAATGAAAGGTGTAAAATGATTCAAAAAGGAAAACCAATGGTCTAATCTATATAGAAAACAAGAAACTAGAAATACTTATGAACCACATCAGCCTGTCAAACCTGAGGTTGTGAGTTTGAGCTCTACTTTAGCAAGGTGAGTTTGAGCTCTACTTTAGCAAGGTGTGTTTGAGCTCTACTTTAGCACGGTGAGTTTGAGCTCTACTTTAGCAAGGTGTGTTTGGGCTCTTCTTAAGCAAGGTGAGTTTGAGCTCTTCTTTAGCAAGGTGTGTTTGAGCTCTACTTTAGCAAGGTGTGTTTGAGCTCTACTATAGCAAGGTGAGTTTGAGCTCTACTTTAGCAAGGTGTGTTTGAGCTCTACTTTAGCGAGGTGAGTTTGAGCTCTACTTTAGCAAGGTGGGTTTGAGCTCTACTTTAGCAAGGTGTGTTTGAGCTCTACTCTTCATTTGCTTGGATAGTTATTTATTTGCTGAAGATGGATGGTTTTCTATCTATGACTTCACTTTTGAATCTTCTTTCAGTGGCAGAAATTTTCATAAGTGGGGGTCCATTGGCTGCCTAAGAGGGGGCCCGATCTAGTCACGCTTCAGTGATTCCCTATATAAGCAAACAATTTTTTTTCTCAAAAGGCGGGGTAATATCAACATGTATGTTAAAGTTTGAGATCCAACTTGAGTAAGTAAATCAAATTTGCTTTGGTATGCATTTGCATTAGCATAGTTTACATGTTGAAGTTTATCATTAGATCACATTAATAAGGGGAACCAACCACTCATGGTTAGTCAATAATGTTGGTCCTCTTTCTAAGGGTTTATTCCATAGTAAATGGTAAAAGTTGAATAGCTTATGTGAAATAACCCCCAAGCCTGCTTATCATGTTCATTCATCTCTTGGATAATTTGTAAAAAAAAATTCTGAATATGTGCCATTCAAATAAATTGTGTATTTACAAAAAAAATACACTAGAAAAAAAACCTGAATATTTACACAAACATTAGTTGACATGTCATGGTTCACCAGTAAAAAAAAAAAATCAGACTAATGCTATGACCTTGACCTTTATCTAAATGACCTCAAAATCAGAAGAGAGCAAAGGACATTACTAAAACTATGGATGCTATCTGAAATGAGATTATTATGGTTGTGCTCTGGATGTCATGTGATGCTGGAATGTTTGGGTAAAAAATGTTTTCAAGAATCAATATTTTGTTCAAAAGTTTCAGTTTCTTTATTGCAATTGTAACCTGACCTTTGACCAACTGACCTAAAACTAATATGTTTCCGTTCTGCCGAATTGTCCATAATCTAACAAAGACTTCTTAATATCTGATTTATTGCTCAAAATATGTTGGTTGGGAATAAAAATTTCATTTTATTGATTGGAACTGTGATCTTGGCTTTTGATGTGACAAAGGAATCAATAGAGGTCTTGCACTTTTGAAAGCAGACCTATATGGTTCCAAAATTCTGCTAACATTCCTGTTTTTGAATTGCTGATATAACCCCATCCTTTGACCAACTGACTTCAAAACTAATGGTGATCTGTTTTGCTCCTAAGCACATAATCCAACAAAGATTTGTAATGATCTGATTTATTGCTCAAAATACTTTGGCTGGATACCAAAAAAAACCTTTTTTTAATGGAATTGTGACCTTGACTTTTAATGTGATACAAATATCATCAGAAGTCTTGCACTTTGAAGTTTTCAAGTTAGTTTCATGATTTTAGACATATGGTACCAAAATATACATTTGTACTTTAAAACAAAAAATCAGCTAAAATTTCTGTCTTTCAATTGCTGCTTTGGTCTTGTCCTTTGACCTAGTGACCAAAAAGGGAATGTGGCTTGCCATCTATTAGTAGGAAATGATAAAAATTCAATTTGGTAAAGATTTCTGGATCAAAAAATATTCAAATCAATTTTTGGGGCCCTTCTATCCTGTTAATAGGATCTCAATATTGACGACTTCAAGTCTTAACCACTTGATTGCACATGTGCTAGTTCCCAATTCACATATAATCTGGCTGGCCACGTTATTACAGGTGACCTAAACATTGTCAATATAACTTCCCTGCGAAATGTGTTATCCAAAGGTCAGAAATATCGTGAGCCTAAATCCATCAATTGAAAATAAAAAAAAATTCTGATGGTCAGTCGAGGATTACGCCAGACAATGTTAGATACTATTTCCGAATGGATTAACGCTGTGATGTCGTTGATACAAATCAAAATCAAGAAACTGAACGGGTCTATCAATACACATGCTACATCAATCTTTATTTAAGACACAAATATTGCTAAACACTTGTCCTACCTTGATGAAAAATATGTTGTTGTTCCCGAAAATAAAGCCCAACTCAACATCGCTTTTGTGTGTAAATCTCATTACATAAACTGCTTGATCAAAGGAATAAGGTGTTGACGATTCACTTGGAAAGTCAAACTCAACATATACCCTTACGACACTTACCAAAGAGGAAATCCTGGATAATCATAGGTCTTTTCTATATTCCTTTGTAATCTCAACCAAAGATGAAGAACTGGATCATCCATCATGGTACTGGATACCTAAACTTCATAAGTGTCCTTACAAATAACGGTACTAGTATATTGATGGGTATTCCAAGTGCTACACACTTTTCTAAATTATTACCATCTATTTTATCAGCAATTAAAAGCGGGCTTCAAAGTTATTGTGAGACTGCCTGTTCTAGAGGTGGCGAGAATCAGATATGGATACTAAAAAAAAGCAAAAGATCTTTTAGGGTACATACAATCTAAGACTTTCATCTTACAATAGTATTCAAACATTGGCGTGTTTATACACTTTACACAAGTATTAGCCAGTACAGACTAAAAGACAAATTGAAAGAGTTGGTTATGCTTTGTTTCATAAAATAAAAATGACCAAGGTATGAGTATCTTGTTTTAGGGAGAAACAAATCCTACTTTATAAAAAATCACTCTGATTTTTTTTTAATGAAACTGACATTATCAAGATGCTTGATTTCTTGATCGACAACATATTTATTACGTTTGGAGGACGTGTTTTTCAACAGACTCGGCATTTCAATGGGAACCAATTGTCCCTCTGGTATCTTTCGTCCGTCTTTTATAGCTTGCTGTTCAGTGAGCCAAGGCTCCATTTTGAAGACTGCACTTTGTACTTTGATCTATAATGGTTTACTTTTACAAATTGTGACTCGGATGGAGAGTTGAAAGTTCACTGGCTTACAAATTGTGACTCGGATGGAGAGTTGAAAGTTCACTGGCACTCATACCACATCTTCTTATATCTATATGTAAAAAGAAATGTGACATCTAGTATACACTAGCTTGATGATGATTTGTCCGGAACATATATATTATTAGTTACATAGTGTGTTATAGTGACCTAATATGATATAAACAGGGTCAGTAAATTCCATATGGGGTGAGAGCGAAGCTCGACCCCCATATGGAATTTACTAACCCTGTATATATCATATTAGGTCACTAGCACACTATGTAATGAATTTATCTTATCTTGCTATCATGTCACATCTTCTTTTTTCTGTATTAAAGTATTCAAGTGTTCAATTTTAAGCCCCTTCTTCAATTGATCTGCACTAAACAACTAATGATATCAACAATATTAAACAGAACTTTATTAGTTTTAAATAATCAAACAGTGCCGAAGTCGTAAATCCACAACTAACCGTGTATTGAAATAAGCCCCGCCTCCCTACTAACCTTATATTGAATATACACGGTCTCCACGAGGTCGCTTTTAACCAATCATATTTCTAGAAATGTATAGGAGGTAAGATAAATATATATATTGATAGTACTGTTCCCAGATTTGGAACTAGTATGTATAATATGTTTTTTATGGAATTACCAAACGAATTTTCAATTATAGATTTTATCAGTTTTTCGGAGGTACCTGTAACAAACCATATGAATTCACCCAAGCTGTAATTAGCATTTATCAAGATATTGCTCTTTAAATTTCAGGGGGAAAACATTGTCATTGATTAACCTGAGTTTGAGTCTTCAAAAAGAAGAACGAATATGTATAGTGGCAACGATTTTATACGATTCCTAAGATTGTCTGAGAACAATGGCTATGATTTAATTCCTGTGGCAATACCTGTATGCAAAAATTTAATATGTGCACAGAATTTTAAACACAAAGACACTTGCTAAATAAAAGATAATCAGAAATGACTAGAATCAATTTCGTATACATATCTAAAGTCACTTGATTTCTGCTTGGCAATCTTGGACTTTTTAACCCAAGAGCATTATTTGGAAGTCTTGGAGATTTTCCTTTCTTAAATGCTGTATAGACTGTTCAATACTTTCCCATCCAAAATGTAGTGACATTCTATTTTATGATTTCAAAACTTTATAATTGTACACAATTTATATATACATGTTGTCAATCTCCTAAAGGAGGAAATAAAGTATAATGTTAAGAGAGAGCATACATAATATATTGGAAGCACAGGGTTTCCTTGAAAGCTAATCTGGGGGACTGCACAAACCGTATCATACACCGCGACGGACACCACGCATATTATGGTTTGCTGTACACCATAATTGTTTTGAACATAAAAGTGGTCGTTAGTTTTCTCATTTGAATTGTTTTACAATTGACATTTCAGGTTCTTTAATAAGTAGCTAGGTGTTTTTTTACTCATTGTTGAAGTCCTTACAGTGACATGTTGTTGTTAACTTCTATGTCATTTAGTGTATTGTTGAGAATTGTCTCGTTGACAATCATACCACATCTTCTTATACGACCGTATATTGGTATGACGTTGGCGGCGTCGTCGTCGTCCGAAGACCTTTGGTTTTCGCACTTTTACTTTAGTATAAGTTAATAGAAATCTATGAAATTTAAACACAAGGTTTATGACCATAAAAGGAAGGTTTGGATTGATTTCGGGAGTTTTGGTCCCTACGGTTTAGGATTTAGGGGCCAAAAGGGCCAAAATAAGCATTTTTTTTGGTTTTCGCACAATAACTTTAGTATAAATGAACAGAAATCTATGAAATTTCAACATAAGGTCTATGACCACAAAAGGAAGGTTGGGATTGATTTTGGGAGTTTTTGTCCCAGCAGTTAATGATTTAAATTAGGGTCCAAAAGGGTCCAAAATTAAACTTTGTTTGATCAAAAATGAGTTATTGGGGTTCTTTGATATGCCAAATCTAACCGTGTATTTAGATTCTTAATTTTTGGTCCTGTTGTCAAATTGGTCTACATTAAGGTCCAAAAGGTCCAAAATTAAACTTAGTTTGATTTTAACAAAAAATGAATTCTTGGGGTTCTTTGATATGCTGAATCTAAACATATACTTAGATTTTTTATTATGGGCCCAGTTTTTAAGTTGGTCCAAATTTAATCGGGGTCCAAAATTAAACTTTGTTTGATTTGAACAAAAATTGAATATATGGGGTTCTTCAATATGCTGAATCTAACCGCATGTATTTAGATTTTTAATATTTGGGCCCGGTTATCAAATTGGCCCACATTGAGGTCTAAAGGGTCTAAAATTGAACATTATTTATTTTCATCAAAAATTGAATTCTTGGGGTTCTCTGATATGTTGAATCTAACCATGTATTTAGATTTTGGATATTTGACCATAAAAGGCGGTAAATGTCCAATTAAAATTTTTTAAGTTTTTAAGTTTAAGTTCTTAGACCACATTCATTCTGTGTCAGAAACCTATGTTGTGTCAATTATTTAATCACAATCCAAATTCAGAGCTGTATCAAGCCTAAATGTTGTGTCCTAACTTGCCCCAACTGTTCAGGGTTCGGCCTCTACTGTCGTGTAAAGCTGCGCCCTGCGTAGCATCTGGTTTCATATTATATGGTGTCCATATATGCATTGGTGAACATTTAATGGTGTCTAAATCTGTTTTGATGCAAATTGTGACCGTCAGTGTACAAAAGATGGCTGTGAAGTTTTCTAATTCCGTCGTTACTTAAACGTGACACTGACCTCAATGCTAAAATATTTTTCCTTATGTTGAAAAATCACAGGTGATGAAATTTAAGGGAAAAAGCCTCCTTGGTGCTAAAAGTAAGTAATGGTGTTAAATGGCAATAAAAATAAAGCATAGTTTACTCTGTAAGGGAAAACACACATATGCATGTGATGTCTGTGTTTCAAAACACGTCAGTGGAGTCTACTGGTGGCACCAACGCATTTAATGGTCTAAAAATCGGGGGCAAAATTAAGATAAAGTTTTCTCCCTCAGTTTGATGTCAATTGTATGCGACATAACCAGTTCAGCAGAAATACAACAGAGCATTATATAGTTGCGCACATATCCATTAAATTTGCGAGTACTATCTTCAAATTTGCGCACATTTATATTTTAGCATAAATATAATTTTCATAGAGGATCACTTGTTTTTTTATTGCCATGGGTGAAACGATTGATCCTGGAAGCAACAAAAAAAGCATGTATTGAAACGGGAGAAAGTCCGCTTCAAGAGATTTTTACACTAGTAATTTTGGGGCCCTTTATAGCTTGTTGTTCGGTGTGAGCCAAGGCTCCGTGTTGAAGGCCGTACTTTAACCTATAATGGTTTAATTTTAAAATTGTTATTTGGATGGAGAGTTGTCTCATTGGCACTCACACCACATCTTCCTATATCTATGACTACGATTACTTATTTTCGAACAATAAATTGCAAAACTTACAAAATTAAAAGCCTTGCATCTTTGATTTTTACAACTGGTTCGACGCCACTGCAGGAGGACTTCTCGTCCTCGGGGTCGAGATTACCACCGGCCCAGTTGTTTGTGTCAATCAAATGATCGAATATCATTGATGCCGGAGAAATTCCCAATACCTTTTTATGTTAACCTGTTTTGGGCTTTTTCAAGGTGTGTTTAACTTATATGAAATAAAAATAAATGTTAACTATTTCGACCCCAAGTCTATTATTTGTTTTGATAAATTTCCAATGTCGAGCCTCCTCAGTCATGTTTTGTTTTACTATGTGATAACTTGGCAATTTTAGAAGTGATTGTTTGATTACCAGAACAAGTATTTCATGATTATTTGATATTTTTAAAGGACTGCATTGTTGATTTTTTGAATTATTTTGTTAAAAACAAGAATTAATGACTGTGATTATTTTGGCCAAAAACATTGATTACTTCGACACCCTATGATTAACCCAGCCACATCATAAGTCTTTCAATGTCTGCCTGTTCAAAGTTAAGTAATTCGTGGTTGTCATTTGTTGCTTTATATCATATTTGTATTTCGTCCGTTGATTTTTTCATTAATCAAGCCGTTAGCTTTCTCGTTTGAATAGATTTATATTTGGCATGTCTGTGTCTTAAAAGCTGGCTATGCAGTTAAGGATTTGCTTATTGTTGAGGGCCGTGTGATGACCTATAGTTCAGTGCTTAATTCTATATCATTTGATCTCTGGTGGAGAGTTGTCACATTGTCTGATCTTATCTTCTTACTTTTACATTTCAGTCAATGCAGCCAGACACATTAGCCATGCTATAAATGTTCATTCAAAAAATTTCAAGACATGTTTGTAAAAGATCTAAAACAAATTACACAAAATAGACGTGAATGCGACAAAAAAGTTTCCCCCCCCCCCCTTTTATTCGACATTTTTCGAAAACAAATCAATTTTTTTTTTAATGATATGATATTGCTATGAACATTTTCGCTATAATGGTATAACCTTTCTTTATTTTCCTGCCACAATCCTCTTGCCCACATCCTAAGCAAATCAAATGTTCGCCCCCTTACAGTGGCGGATCTAGAACTTTTCATAAGTGGGGCCACTGCCTGCCTAAGAGGGGCCCTGCTCCCGTCACTCTTCAGTAATGCACCATATAATAAAAAAAATCACCCCCCCCCCCCTAAATCCGACTCTGCCTCAGTTATACATCGTTTTTATCTTGAGTTTTTCGTCCTGAAATTGAATGCATGCCATTTTTTTCCACTGGGCGTTAAGCAAGCAAATACCAATCAATCATAATGTTATTGCATCGTCTGTATTTGCTTGATTTTGCAAAGGCGGATTTAGGGGGGCCAGGGGGCCCGACCCCCCTTTAAGTGAAACTTTTGCTTATATAGGGAATCACTAAAGCGTGACTGGAGCGGGCCCCTCTTTATAGGCAGGTAGTGGGTCCCCACTTATGAAAAATTCTGGATCCGCCACTGTTATGTATGATTAGGAAAATATTAAGGATCTATAAGTATCTAAAAAATCGATTTCGACGTCATGTCTAAATACAACAGGTGCGTGCTTTCCGAGCATTCCGATTTTTTTGTTATACTTTTATTTCCTTTTTCTTTCTCTCTGATATGTCTGATATATAAAAACATGAAACTTTTGTCTGGAAATTATTCTCGCTTTGATATAAATGGTAGTAGCATGCCTGTCAACAAGAGACACTTTGTACTCGATCATACATGTGTATATTATAGACATTAAAACTTAAACTTTGGAACGAGTAAAGTTGCTTGATAATACATCCAACAGCTGTAGTCTAGAAAATTAATTATCTGTTTATTAATTGACATTTCATCTAGATTTAATTTATTTTTGAACTTTACGTTCGCCAAGAATTTGCATACCAGCAGAGACAAATTTTGATGTGATATCGTTACAGTACAAACGAATCCTTGTGAGGTTCTCTTTTTGTAGTCAGTCAGAGTAAAAAAACTACACATGTTCACTGGCCGTTCACAATCTAATATTAGACCAACAAAAAATGTAGGTCAACGGTAAAAAAATGTCAGTTCAGTCGCTTCAAATGTATTTTTACGTAATCTACTAACACGCAGTTTTAACAGGACAATATGTTACTTTAAAATATTAGAAAAATATAAGAAAAAAACATCCTTTTTGACGTCAGTCAGAGAATTGTGCAAGTGCGCAGACAGTCGAATGCGCAAATCATCAAAAGTGATGGCGGGTCTGTGTATATCGTCTGAGAGTTAAGTCTGCACAATAAACAGGATATATGACCACTGCAAGGGGAACCGAGACTCTATGCATCATCCCGTCGGAGTGGGAGGGTCTCTGTTCACCTAGACATGCTATTTTGTTTTGGTCTTTTTGGTAAGTATTTATTTTATAGTCTTTGGAATCACGGTGTCTTAGGTTCCATGTGGACTTCCGGTCTGTAGGTGCAATTAACTTCCTGCAAATTTATTTAATTTTCTCTTCTTTTGCAGCATTACTTTTGTACAACACGGTCGTTGCTAACGGTAAGTTTATTTTTGCATTTTCTACTTATGTTTACATGTGATGTCATTTAGTGTATTGGAAGGGTTATCAGCCCCAGACAGTCGGTAGACGAATTGACAATCAACAAAGCTGAATGTTTGATTAGTGAGCTACTCTTACGTAACCGCAGACGGGGCAAAGTTTAAGCAAGGTAGACTGCATATTTATTCATTGCACGACAATGCTTTGCATATATTATTTCATTGTATCGAAATTATGCTAAATTATATATGCAGTAGTGAATTAAAATATGTAGAATTAGTCTGGACAAATGACAGGTGAAAAGTTATTTATATATTTAGGTGTTGGTCGTGTATATTGATAACTTAACTTTGTAAACAATAGAAACAAAAGATCACAAAAGATGAAATATTTGTATATAAAATTAAAAATTTCGAAAATGTGAATTTAGAAAAGAATGTATGCAAAAGTTGAAGAAAAATGTCATTGTACATATTTGTATAAAATTTCTAGATCTGTACCCTAAGAAAAACGTCATATATATATATATAGACAGTTTCATAGACAGTTTTTTTACTATACTAATTCATAAGCAAAATTTTGGTGCTTTTTTCAGACGAAATTCCTGAGTTTATTGAAGTAATTTTGTTATTATATGTTTTTTTTATTTACATCTTAGGTGGTCAAATGGTCAGATTTCCAAAAATTCTTTAAATCCAGAATTTATATTATTACAGTAAAAGAAAAATATGCAAGATGAATTTAATATTGCAATTTAATCAAATCTGCATCTAGATATTGGTATCAGGTACATGTATCCAAATTGGATTTTTCATTTTTACATTTCTCACCAAGTTGCTTTATTCACATTAAATTAATAAAAACCTGACAATAATTTCCGAATTTACAGTACATGTATGCAATATGGGTCAGACAAAGCTGTCAATTACAGTCATCATGAAATATGTTCTGGCCTTCAGCCAAACTATCAGTCAAATATCTTTTTCTTTTTACAGCATTTATAGTAAAAAAAAAATTAAAGGATATATAAAGGGTTTCATGGGCAGGTGAGCATGTGGTCAATTTTGACAACTGTAATTATAGGAAACATCTGAATCTGCTTATTTTCATGACATCATAGAACAGCCAGGTCCCTTTTTTTCTTATTTTTTTTTGCTGACCAGATGAATCATTGCATTTTGTCTTATTAAATAATTGACAATCCTTTGATGATTTTCAGGAAGTCTGGTAAATTATATTACATATACATGTATATATGACTAAAGTGTTACCAGTGAGTTTTTCATTTTGTTGATTTAGAGTGGAAAATTGAATTCTAAATTTATTCAGTAAAGAGTGAGGACATGTTATAAGAATGATATCATAAAGAGTCTGAGCTGGTGAAAATATTGTTCTTACACCACAGACTAATAAGTAGCAATAAATATCAATTATCTGAGATTTGTCTCTTCTCTTGACAGTCTGTGTTTGGACTAGCTGGAGTTCAATCAAGGAGGAATTTGAAATATATAACAAGCAGCTTTTGATAGATATTTCCCTGTATACTAAATTTGCGTATACAAAATTGTAGTAGCTAATAGCCTGCAATTTTGGATCCCATATTAATAGCAGACATACTTAATTAACATTTTCAGTTGCTGAAGTGAAATTGTGTGGCAAATGATCTAATAACTTAGATGGTGTATTTTAAAGATTTTTTTATGATTATTATAATTTTTTTTATGTTTGCTATACTCTGTACATGTGTTAGTCCTTTTGTGAATCTGCATTCAAACATCCCCTACTTCAACAAGAAGAAAACTCTTCTATCCCTCACCTTTCAATAGAAAAGAAAAGAAATCTATCCACAGATAAAAGATGATTTATACTTTGTCTTAAATTTAGCTCAATACATATATATATATATAGATTTTAAATACTAAATATATGCAATATATTAAATTGTATATTATCACATATACAAATAGACGGAGAGTTGTCTCATTGGCACTCGCACCACATCTTCCTTTATCTATTAACAGTTTGCCAGTCAGTATGTGAGGATTTAAAATATCACTTGAGACTGAAACATCGTAAAAAGTTAGATGTTAATAAAAGTACATATTCATGAATGATTTTATTTGTTGGATACTGCAGAATGTAAAATATTACACCATCAAACTTTTTATAGTTGTAAGGATGATTGATTCAGTTGGTCCAGACTAAAACATTGATTTTACAAGAATTTTCTATTTTTTTAATCAGTCTTTTGGCATGGTTAGAAATGAGAAAGCCATTGACTAAAAGAGGCATGGGAGCCATAGTATTCCACCATTAATGATTTAAATAAAATCATAACTGTTATTGATATGCGCTTGAGCCAGACAGCAGACTTAAAAAGTTATTTATAATGCAAGATCTTTGACTTGTGATGCAAAAGTTGATGTGACTTGCAATTCTATAAATTGGATCCAAGTAAATTTTTTGTGTGTTATGGTAACCAGACCCATTTGATATTTAAATAAATATATATATATAGAAGGGGAAGATTTAAAATTTTGTGAAAGAGTTCAGAGGGATATATACAAACATGACAAACAATTTTTTTTTAAATTTGATTATGAATCCTAAACATTCTGTTAGAAAATTTTAAACAAATTACAATGAAAGAAAAAATCATTTCCTTGTTTGAGCATTACAGGATTACATGAATGATTTCTTCTGACTCAATAATAAAGGTCTGATAAGATCAAATTAGATCCAGATTTCAGTCAGTCAAAAATTATAGAAGGATTTGTATGTATGAGAATACATATACTATAGTTTAATACATATTAAGGTATGCTTTATTGCTGACATTACTTTTTCAAATATATTAAACTGTAAATTATGCTTTGCAAGTACCTTAAGAATTAAAAGTTATTCATTATATCAACTGTTTAATAGAACAATTAAAAATGGATAATATTGAGACATACTTTTAATGGTATTTAACATATTTTGTAAAGGAGTAATAAAATCCTGACCTGTCCCAGACAGGTGAATGGCCACAGCCTGCAGGCAAACATAGTGATTGGTTAGGTTATTTTGACCTACCTTTGCATGTAAACTATTTACATTGAACAAAGGTTATCCCTGTTAAAAAATGCATTTGTTTCTGGTGAAAGGCCATGTATGAATATTCAGGATCAGGTGTATACTATATTATGCATTAATGCTAATATCATTCTGAAATGCATATGTTCCTACCTTAAAGTAAAGTTGTGTATTACTATTAATGCATAATTAAAACTGAAAAAGTTATTCCTATAAGCAGAATCATTAATGCATCCATACCACTTCTAAGATTCTGAAAATTGGGAATCCACAACCCCTTTATTCTCATAGTTCCTTTCTTAATGTTGAGGTTTGTGATCTTGGATTGCATCTTATTTTCTAAAGCAGCTGAATGGGGACATTTAATTATTGACATAAATGTTCCCTTCAAATTAGATTAAATTATAAAATGTTGAGTAAGGAATACATCTGTTTACATCAATACAGACCTAAGAGCTAAACAAAAAAGATATCGCATATGCATCAAGGCAACATCAACCCAACAAAAATACTCAGAATACATCTATAGGGCAATATACAGTCTCAAGTAAACGCAGGCACTGACTTGTCTCAGAAATTTGTTTTCCTATCTATATACCTTTATAAAACAAATGTTAAAGTAAGTTATATAGGGATAACAAATTCTAAGACAAGTGCCTGTGCAAGAAAAACACTTGTCCAGGAATAAGTTTGCAGAATTCCAAGTCAGTCACCCTGAGTTTATATAGAAAAATTAATATGTGCCATTATAAAGCATATCCATTTTATATCTTTATTTTTTTACTGCATTTTCAGACATAATGATATTTATTTCTGTTGAAACCAGGATGTGATAGTAAATGAGAATCCTATACTATTGTTACAAAACATGTAACAGATATTTATAAGTCTGAGACACCGTATACGTAGTGTAGTGACCGTACTGAAATCACACAACATGTTACAGAATGATATTTATAAGTCTAAGACACCTTACTGAAATCACAGACAGAATGAAATGCCAGAAACCAGGAAGAATGAATTATTAATGTTAAATTCAATCAATATGTGTCACAAGGTTATTTAGGGCTTAGGAACTTAAATTTTACCATTTGAAAAGCTGTTTTTTCAGTAGATCTGTTACATGTTAGTTTAAAGATATCTTTCAGTTTTTGCTTTGCCATTTTCATCATAGAATGAAACTTTGATAATGGTTGATAATGTTCATATCTTATTTATTCTATTGGATTTTCCAGAAATATGTGTGAGCACACTGCTTTCCCTTTGGTTTAAAAATAGGATAATTGTATCTGGTAAATTCAGATATGAATTTGCAGTTTAACTAGAGGTAATGCAAAAAAGTCAAAGTGTAATCTGATCTTCATCTGTAATATAATTGTGTAAGTGGAGAGCAAAAAAGAAAGAGCAAAGGCAGATTTAAGGGACCTGAGCCCCACCCCCTTTTAGTGAAAAGATTTTGGTTGATAATTTAGAGAATCAATGAAGCGTGACTAGAGCAGGAACATCCCTTCTCAAAAAGTCGGTGCCTCCTCCTCTTCCCCCCTCCATAATTTTATTTTTAAGTCTGTACACACTGCTGAAGAGTCCAGTTAACAGAAACTTTTTTGCTATTGATATTTTCGTATAAATATTAATTTGTATTAGACATAAATGGGATTCTAAAACTAGGATATCTTGTGAAGAATCAAAATTTTACTTTAAAAAAAAATCTTGAATAACCTATTAGGTTCCCATAGAAGTACAAGTTGGTCTCTGTAGTTCAGGCAGTTGGGTTTTTTGAAAGATGAAAACAAACATGCTTGTATCTATGCCACATGCTAGGTGGTTAAAACATTTCTTCTGTCATGATGGTTATTAGGCAACACATATTTTAAAACTGTATTGACTAAAATGTAAGGCATGAACATTAACATTTCTGCTTGGAGGACTTCTAACTGGCCATGATCAACAAGAAATGTTATCAACAAAATTTCATTTTGAGGAATAGAACAGTTGTAAACCACTTAGTAACAAGTAAACGTCATTTCTGTTAAAAGAAGAAAAATAAGTTTTGAAATCTTGATTGAAGTGCTGATATAAATAAGTAAAATTCTTTGTTAATGTGAACTAGGGTATTTCATTTAGCTGAAAAAAGAAAAAGTGGTGTGTTTAGTTTCTGCATGCCAGGAATAGCTGGCATAGAGTGAAGGCTATTACAATGGTAGGATGAATTGTATGTAGAGTTAATTAGCACTGAAGGAGAGCCAACTGTTTTTAAGAATGAAGCAATTGATTAATGTAGAAGTTTTAATGTTCATTTTGGAATTTGTAGGAAAAAAATATTGACATCATTTATAACAGACAGATCTATTACAGGCTATTTAGTATGCAACAAAAAAGTCGTATATGAGATACATAATGTGAAAGTTCGTAACCTTAAATACTTTAATTTGACATACTTTTTACCACCGCACGTGTAAGCTAACTTACATGCTTTATGTACTAAGCTAAGTATGCTTTAACAGGATTTTATTGAAGACCCCCTGGAGGCCTTGACACATTCCCCATTTCCATTCTCAATTTCCATTCTCAATTTCCATTCTCAATTTGATTAAAAAATCTGTATGTGTATAATGTGTATGCTAACTGCAAAACTGTGTACGTTTGTGGTGACCTATAGTTGCTTTCATCTACACCATGTGATGAATAGTTGTCTCAGTCATTGACAATCATACTACATCTCCTTATATAAAATGTACAAGTTGTGGGTGCCACCAAACTTTTTAAGTTTGCAGCCTCAAAATGTACAAGTTGTGGGTGCCACCAATCTTTTTAAGTTTGCAGCCTCAAAATGTACAAGTTGTGGGTGCCACCAAACTCTTTAAGTTTGCAGCCTCAAAATGTACAAGTTGTGGGTGCCACCAAACTTTTTAAGTTTGCAGCCTCTTGACCATTGATAGATTGTCGGTGCCACCAAACTTTTTAAGTTTGCAGCCTCTTGACCATTGATAGATTGTGGGTGCCACCAAACATTTTAAGTTTGCAGCCTCTTGACCATTGATAGATTGTGGGTACCACCAAACATTTTAAGTTTGCAGCCTCTTGACCATTGATAGATTGTGGGTGCCACCAAACTTTTTAAGTTTGCAGCCTCTTGACCATTGATAGATTGTGGGTGCCACCAAACATTTTAAGTTTGCAGCCTCTTGACCATTGATAGATTGTGGGTGCCACCAAACTTTTTAAGTTTGCAGCCAAGTTGGCAGCCTCTTGACCATTGGTAGATTATTTGTTTCATTGAGGTTTTGAATCTGATTTGTCAACATATTTGTTATATGAGGGTTTGGATTGGGTTAAATGATTAAAGAATAATGCCCTTAAAAAATGAAGATTAGAGAATAACTGCATGGCAAAAAAAATGAAGATTAGAGAAAAAAGAGGTGAAAATTAAATGTTTACAAAATAACAGACCCCCCCCCCTCCCCCCATTCCAGACCCTCTTATATACACAATTAAAGCATATAAGAACAGGGCAGATCCAGCCATTTTGGAAAGGGGGTTTCCAACCATATGATACGTCTCCATTTAAATGCATTGATTGTTAAAAAATGGGGGGGGGGTTCCAAACTCTAGGAACCCCCTTCTGTATCCGCCACTGTTAGAATGTGGATTGTAAATGCAGCTCCTTGTTTTCTTTCTGATATCCAGATTTTTGTTTTACCTACAAATTATAAATAAATAACTTTTATGAAAGCTGACAGACCTGATGACATTTGCGGAAATAAGAACTGTATTTGAATGTATCTGGAGATCTAAGGTTCATTGTTTTAAAAGTTTTTCTGATTCTGTTTGTATACTTTTGTGCCCTCACTGGCTCAGCCTCCCATTCTGATTAATTGTTATAGAATAAAGATGATTACCATTTTTAACCATAGAAACATTGTTCAATGTAAGCTTTTTTCAATGGTTATATAGGCTAGCTTATGATTTCAGGGATTAAGAATTCAAATAAATTGCAACTTCTTAATCCTTACCAACAGTTCAAGCACATCATTAACACAGTTAAACAGCAGATTTATTCTGACTTTTATGAAAAAATATCTTACTGTTGAAAACTTTTATGTGAATAAATAAGAATTTATAATTTTCACCTTTTGACCTTGACATCATACATTCTGCCTTACATCAACTGATAAAGCAGCCATCAGACTTCATCTGTGTGTAATAACTGATAAATAATCATCACACACTTGCCAAATTTAAGTTTTTTTTCATTGAAAATTTCTTGCAATCAAATCTACCCCAACTTCAAGTTTGTATAAAGAAAACCATTGATTCAAAAAAATAATTCCGGAAGCCAGTAATTTGTTTTTTTTTAAGATTTACTGGAAGCATTTATTATGGTAAAAAGTACCATAGGTTTATTTGAATTGCTTAAAATGTGACCTTTTTGAGTTTTTCATTTCTCCATGGTGCACTGTTGTCATGTCATTTATCATGTTTATAAGTTAAGATTGCCTTAACAGATCTTCAAAATATTTATGTACAATGTTTATACTATAGAAGAAAAATCCCTGAGTTGTCTTTTTTGTGGAATTTGAATTCAAACTTGTAGAAAGGTTGTTTTGTTTAAAACTATTTTTCAGGAAACACAATTTTGTGCTAGAATTTAAAAAAAAATTAGACAATGTATGATCATCTTCGCTAGCCAAGGGTGACGATCCACTCCCGCTCTCTTCACGATCTACTCCCGCTCTCTTCACTGAAGAGAGCGGGAGTGGATCGTAACCCTTGGCTAGCGAAGATGATGTATGATATGCTATTCAAAAATTAATTCCCAAATGACAAAAATGTTCTTTTTGATGCAACCGTATGTATGTCATCACTCAGGAGGTGCAAATTTGAATTGAAGGCATATATATCATGCAACAAAGTATATCTTATATGACATATAGATGACTTGCAAGAAGTATAAGCACCATTTTAACATCTACTGCAAACTTTTTTCCTGAATTATAATAAAAAAAAGAGAGAGAGCAATATCTCTTGCACGTTAAAGACACCCTTCGGCTTGTAGATTTCGAAAAAGAGTAGGCTAATTTCGCTACAAGGCAGCACTTGCACCCGCAAAGTGGAAAGGGATTAATATAAGTTGCAAAACTTGTTTCCCAATCCACTATAAATAAATATGTTTAAACTAAAAAAAAAGAGAATTTAGATAGCTTCTAGATTTAAAATTTGTATATACTTGAAAGGTTAAGAAAAAAATTCTGTTTGTTTCTTTATCTGTTTATCTGTCAGTGATATTGTTGTCTTTTCTTCAAAACTACCTCTACCCTTTTTTTTTGGGGGGGGGGGGGATGGAATGCATCGTTTTTTGTGAAAATTGGAAAATTTTGAGACATATTTAATTTAAACGGAAAGGAACATTTGGTGGAGGAGAAAGAAACAAATAAAATGACGGTGTATAAAACATTAAAAACCATGTGTGTTACAAACACCCCGATGATTCGAATCAGAATCCCTGATCTCAAAAACACTTTCATTAAATTAAAATATTAACATGAATACCAAATTTACATATCATTACTACCGATGCCATCACTGTTTGGGAAAAAATGTACAACTTGTTGGGATGAATTTTAAGCCATTTATTTTGAAATTGGGAATTTTCTGTAGGGGAAAAAGCCAAATATTGGGGGTAATTTGAGGCTAAAAATATCACTGGTTATAGTTAAGTCTAGATCTAATCAGAATTATAATCAAATTAGCTAATCTTAGAATCATATTAAGCAATGAAATTATATTCTCAAAGTAGGCCAAGATGACCTACATTTTACACATGAATGACTTTAAATATTTTAGCAGTTTAAGGAACAAATCTACTCTGCATAAAGATTATCTTTTGTAGAGTTATCCCTGATTTGTCATACAGCAAGTTTCCTTTTAAACAGGAAATATTCTGGCTGCTTTAAAGGTATCTACAGTAAGAAGAATGAATTAATGGATGATTCTTCTTCATTTGATTAAAATTTACATTTGTGATTTGGTGCCAAGAATTTCCAAGACATACAATATATGTTTGAAACCTTCAAATATAGTTAGACCTTTTTGCACTAGCACATAATTCACTTCCATTGATCATTTTGTCACTCAGCCGATGAATAAACTGTCTGCTGAAAGATTCAAGAAAATATTTAAAAATATGTATCTGTCTTTGTTAAAAGAGTTCTACATTTTGTTAATGGCTTAAATATGTAAATGCTGTGACTGACTTCTACCTTGAAAACACCAATCATTAATCATATTTTGACACATTCTTTATAAAAAGAAGCTTTTACTGAAAATTTGGCATAATCCAAGACTATGCCTCACAGTACAGGTGCCAACATTAATGTTTACCATTAAGTAAACATTTCAATGAAAAGGCAGTAAATTAGATTCCAACTTTATACTTATACACCTGTATTTAATCAGATTACTATGTATTTCTCTTTTTTACCTCCTTTGCTGAGTTTTTTGTTTCGTTAAAATGGTAGTTGTTATATAGCTTCAGATTTGATGAAATCTTGAAAATATTTTAAAGATTTAAACGAAAACCTTGGAATTGAATTTAGTTATATAAATTTTATACTTTTTCAACTGGTTCATTCTTTTAAAATGACATTTTAATTGTTCTCAAATTTTGGCATATTGGTGAATTTATTTATTTTTTGGGTTACCAATTTTTATGGTTTCAGGAAAACTTGCATTTTTTGTTGATTTCATTGTTTTGCCAACGCTTACAAGCCTATGAAATATTTATAATTAGTTGAACATTTAATTTGTGGTTTACCTCTGTACCCATGAAAATTGTAACCAACAAACAATAATGAAATCCCAGTAGTTAAAATTAAAGGCCTGATTACAACCCTTAAAATGCTCTTCCAGCTTCCTACTTTATTTGGCCTTTTTAACTTTTTTGTTGGTTTCGAGGGTCACAGCTGATGAGTCTTTTGTAGACAACATGGGGCATCTTGTGCAAATATAAAATTTCATCAACCCTGGTCCATGTATCTCTGATAAGTTTATTTATGTTAGTTCTTCCTTGACTTTGTCTTTGAGCAATCAGCACTTGCACAAAACTGGACCTCTGTTGTGTTCACACCTTTGGTGTGGAATGTAATATAGAATAGGGGACCAGTTTTATACAGATTCAAATCAGCTGGTCACTATTGCAATGGCTACTGAAACTGCAATAAAATATATGCTGTACTGGATTGGAATAACAATTATTTGGAATTTATACCAAAAACACTTGGAAACCCCAAAGCCTGTGAAGGTATGGGTGTTTCAAGCTGTCAGTAAAATGGTGGTACTTCGATCAATAAAATGTTATATTTAAAAATTTAGACATCTTTCTCACAGTTGAAATCATGCTTATTCTTTCTAGTATTCAGGACGTGAGTTTCAGTTTCAAATACACAGGTGTAGCTAAATTTTACTATTTTCCTTGGCATTCGTGGGAGTAAAGTTAGGTTTTAATCCAGAAATTTGGCTAAACATGTTCCTTAAGTCAGTCAGTGTATTGTGTCTAGACAGATTTATTTTTATAATTTATATATTTTGTATCCTACAATCAATATTGTTATACAGTTACACACAAACTTGTAATTCCTACTGTACATATACATAAAAGGAGATGGAGGGAAAAAGGTCAATGGAACAGTAAGCCAACAATAGAGATATTAAGTGATCATGATCTTTATCTATTAACAAGCGATCATACAGTTTGTAAATATTTCCTGCAATTCTTCCTTAATTTGGTATAAATGTATATTTAGTATAAATAAACAAAATAGCCAATCATTCCACTTAAAATCTTAAGGAAACAAAATCCTTGAAGTCCTGAACATTTCAGATAACTTACAATCATTTCTTTGTTGATATAAAGAAAAAGCTCCAGAAAAAAAAACAAGGAAAATTAGAATAATAATAAACCTGGGCCAGTTTGGGCTAAATTTGGCTATATTGTATTTTACTTTTTTTGTCAAAATTTAAGATTGAAGCAGTTCTAATACAAAGAGTGAAAATGTTGGACAAATGTGTGTCATAGTTCCAGTTGGACTTGTGATTTTACTTACACAAATGTGTGTCATAGTTCCAGTTAGACTTGTGATTTTACTTACACAAATGTGTCAAAAAATTAGTTCCAGTTGGACTTGTGATTTTACTTTCCCAAATGTGTGTCATAGTTCAAGTTGGACTGACGCTTGAATTCTCCTTTAGTTGTAAATAAATGACTATTGCAATATTTTTTTCTTTAAATTTTGAATTGTGAGATGCATTTGATAATTATCATCTATCATATAATAATTGAATTATGGGTTCATTCCAATATTAAACTTGATCTTTACTTGATAAAGATTGTATAATTGAATTCTTCAAAGAATTGGCAGTGGTAGTGTAAATTCAATTATTTAACTTGGTCTATGATCTTCTTTGGAAATTTGTTTCCAGTTTTCATGGTTATACAGTTGTACGCTGGAGTAGCACACTGCCTATATAACGATTCTATCAAATTTTCCTCCAATTTCTTGGGCCTTGGGATTTGAAATTGACAGCTGCTTCTACCTTTAAACTTGCAGCAATTGCTATAGTGCTTGTCTTAGGAATTTACAAAGTTTGGACACTTTCCAGATATTAAAAGGGAAGCTTAGGACAGGAATTTTAATTTGTTAAAGATGTTTCAGTACAGAAGGATTATCTATCCTGTAATTAATATTCTAATCACGATATGTTTGAATAGGATATATTATGAAGGACAATTTTAGCTTTGCATGTAGGGTGCCTTAAGTTGTTGGGAATGAAAATTTCAGTATAAATACAGTTCTATTTATATTTTAATGTTTTGAGTAAAAGGATATGTGATATTTACATGAATAATAATGAGACAACAACTGTACAAAACAAAAAGTAGCCAAAAAAATAGAATTTGAAGTTTCCTCAACATTGAAATTAAAAATGCACTGGTATCTGGTTGGAGGTATGCATATTTGACTTTCACAATGCTGATGGAGAGAAAAAAATGCATGTGTTTATTGTCAGCATGTTTGAAGATAAAATTGCATTCATTTTATAAAACATAATAGAGTGTTGATTTGTATGACATGTTTTATAACACAGAGAGATTCCAGATTGCTGTTTTTGCATAAATAGTTTGATGAGAATACATTATGTAATAAACTGCTCTGATATAATACTAATCATCAATGGTGTCTACAATTTGAATGAAACCTGACTCATACTTCTAGAATAGAATGATTTCTCATTCCTATTATTTAGTTTTATAACTGCCATCAGTACATTTACTGCAACTTGAGAAGGTGAAAGAAGAGGCAATAAGCTTTAATTGTAAAAATTATTTCTACTTTCAAGATCTGATTGTATGGCTAGACAACTGGTTAGAATTGATTTGATAATACTTCATAAGAAGGCATGTTGAAATGAGAAAAATTGATGAAATAAATTGATTCATTTTCCAATTTTCCCCATATTTTTGCGCCAGACGAACTACAATTAGACAAAGTCTTGTCTTCCTTATTACTTGTCTGAGGATAAAGATTTCGCTCAGAGGCTTAGCATTCTCTGTCTGACACATTAATCTGCTTGATTAGTCTTTGTGTGACCAATTCTGTTTATAAACCCACATCCACGTTGATACTGATACTCCCTGTCTGTAGACTGATAAGCATTTTACCGATATATTCATGGAGATTTAGACCTTGTCTGTCAGATGTTTACTCATTATTACATATTTTAAGATGATGTTGTTTCATGAAAAGGTGAGCTAAGTTTTCATAAGATCTAACGCCTTGAAAATCTTTTTTATCCATGCCTTGAGAATCTTTTATTCTGTTGATATTTTTTATACACACAACTTGACAGATTTTCCTGAGACAAAAGGTGGTTTTAGGGCAGTTTGAAACACATCTGTCTACAAGTTTACCTTTGTTTGGGGGGGGGGGGGGGGGAATTACACAAGAAGTTCAGGTATAGGAATTTTTAAGGAGAAGGTAGATTTTTTAAAGAAGAAGGCAGGATATCAAAGTTATAGTGATGATTTGCATAATGACGGAAATTAGTTAACCAAAATGATGAAATAGAAGGTTATTAAGCAGACTATAAAAAAGTAAGGAAACTGCTGTTTATGTTTGACTAGATTTGGCTTTTCAGCCAGGAATAACCTATTAATTTAATTGGAAAAGAATTAACCTGGTGTATTTTTAAAAGTGCCAAGGTCACATTTTACTAAAAGGATTATTCAGATTGAATATTTGTGGTTAGATTTATGTGTAAAAATAACTTTAATTTTATTAATGTGGAAAGTATTAATATTTAAATAGAAGAGACTTTATAGATGAAATATTAATGCAGTCTGGTGGTCTGACCATTGACCAGACAGGAGATTGATCTAGATAAAGGTCAACCTGTCTGCCTTGCTAATCCTAATTATCAATGATTTACCTTTGTCAGATGTATACAGCTTATTATTTAATGATCATTGGGTATTTATAGATTGTTATGTCTGTTAAGCTTTTATCTGAATTATATACCTGATCCAAGGTGTGTATTGGTTAATTATTGAATGAGATCATAAAATATAAGGTATTTAAAATTTCATTCACAGTAAAAGAGTGCACATAAGTTACAAAAAAATCAATCCTTTGAATCAAATATTCTAGACATGGGATAAATAGTGAAAAGGATGATGTCATATAAATGCTCACAAAAGTTTAAAATGAAGAACATTCTTTTTTTGTAAAAGATGTTGATTTATGGACTGTTCAAGGTTTTGTATAAAAAAAAATTTGGCGAACAAAATTTTAAGTGGTATAAATGTAAAATTCAAAATGCAGAAAAGAAAAATATAAAAAAATTGGCGAACAAAATTTTAAGTGGTATAAATGTAAAATTCAAAATGCAGAAAAGAAAAATATAAAAAAATTGGCGAACAAAATTTTAAGTGGTATAAATGTAAAATTCAAAATGCAGAAAAGAAAAATATAAAAAAATTGGCGAACAAAATTTTAAGTGGTATAAATGTAAAATTCAAAATGCAGAAAAGAAAAATATAAAAAAATTGGCGAACAAAATTTTAAGTGGTATAAATGTAAAATTCAAATTGCAGAGAAAAAATACATAAACAGATGGATTTTGCAATGCAAACATTTAAAGTGATTGTTGTATCTGTTTTAATGGTTTTACTGATTTACAAATTAAGATTTTTGAAGAAATCACTATATTAATGAAATAATTTTTGATGACTTTCATGTTAAACTGTTAAAAAAATCTTACAATCCATTTGTGAAATTGGTTATTTTTTTTTATCTATTTTCATTTTCTTCTTTTAGCATGAGTGGTATAGTGACCTCTTCTAATGCCACTCTGAATAAATTCACCTAATGGACAATGCCATGATTTGACCAAATTCGGTCATGATAATTCCCATTTTAGGATGTAACCTTTCTATTATTCAAATTAAACAATCTCTGGTTTGTGATTTACCTGTATTATATTGTCTGTGTTATATATGTATGTATGAATGTCAAATCTTTTATGTAAATTACCATTGAAACTCAGTCAGTTGTGCAATGCACAAGTTTTAAGTACATGCAGATTTGATAATCAAAAAGACCTGTTACTCTTATCAAGCAGACAGGAAAATAATGGCCTATACTAAAATCTGGAATGCAATAGGGAACTGGACAGGTAGAAAGTATATTGATGTAAAAAGACAACAGAAAAACAAGTTGTATTGTTGAATCCTTCAGACATCCTTGTCTTGGTCTTGGTTTTGGTTTTGTTTTTTTCCCTTTCATATTTTTGAAAAAGTCTTGTGGTTTTCCAGCTATCATTGTTTATTAAGCCTGAATCTTTATTTCAACTGTGGCATTTTGATGTCCTTATATATGTTAATAACTTTTCTGCCTCAGTTTGAGGCACTGAGAACATTATTCTTTACATTAAACTGTGGATTCATTATTTTTAGTTGGATTGAGTTATATTTGGGAATTAATGACAATTTAATTGTTCAATGAAAATACGCGGATTTTTTTTCTCTATTGATAAAAATTTGTACCCACAAAAATTAAGGCACAGAATGCATCAGTTTAAAATGTACAACTGATTATTATTGCTTGCACAAGTCCAATTTATACACATGACCAGTCGTCCTCAGTCTTTTTTTATGTACTGTTTTCAGTTGGAAAGAGTTCAGGAATGCAGAAAATATTTTTACTAGCTTCATTTCATTATTTTTGTTTTTCTAACATGTCCATTCCAAATAACACTCAATGTTGTAGTATGTCCCACCAAATACTTTTCTAAAAGCTTAAATGTTTTATATTATGATAGAATCTATTTATAGACCATGCAAAGTCAAAATCAGCTGTGTTTGATAGGTAGTATAATTATCAAGGAGAAATGTTTTAACTAAACACCCACATGCTATTTTATGCATTTGTTTGCATGTAAAATATACAGACATACCTTTATGCAGGAAACGTAACGTTAGATTTGGAATGAAATAAGATCATGTGGGTAGTTAGTTTATATTAGAAAAAAATAATGTTTATTAAGATGAAATAAGAGAAATGAAAATGTTGGCATCAACACATATCTGTCCATGGAACTGACACAACTATTGATTGGATATTGGGAAAGAAGGATATTATGGTGCTAGAAATCAGTCCATTTATTTACTAGGATGCAGTCACTACATTAAAGGATAAACATTGCTGTTCTTCATCTTGACAACTGTTGGAAGATCTTCAAAGATGAACTAAAAGGTGAACACATCATCAATATAAAGGAGATGTGGAATAATTGTCATTGTAAATTGAATTGACTTTCTCATTTCAACAATAGTTGCTCCAATCTTCAAAGGGAACCTTGCAGCAGTTATCTATAAATATATAAAACACATTAATCTTTCACAGATAAACTTTCTTGTTGTATTTCATAATATATATTTTATAAGTCCCCAGCAAAGCAGCTAGGAGAGGTGAAAGAAAAATGAAATGTCTGCTGTTACACTACAAGACGTTTTTAGGCAGTTAAGACCTGGATTTGTGTGCTACTAGGAAGTAGAGCACATTAGGAATCCTTATGTAGTTTATTATCCCCTGAGCTTTTGGCTAAGATGTCAAAGAACAAATGTATGAAATATTTAATCGCCGAAAATCTCTTAAGTCAAGTAGTTAAGATTTTCCAAATTGCAAAAGTCGTAGGAATATTGTTGTCGTCAATACGTAGTCAACTACGTATATATACATCATTAGTCTATTAATATAAGTTCAACTGATCACGCTGTTGGCGGCAATTTTGAATTAGAAGATGAAATTTTCGTATCTTTTCAATTTGGACCCAGGGGTTTAAATTAGCGGTGGTCCGAGGTCTGCAACCTTCCACTTTTGCAGTCGGACTTTCTACTTGGTTACTAGCTACGCCAGACATGCCCGACGGACCTTGAAAGAAAATAAAAAAATAACTTTGCAAACATTTTTACCAAAGTTTTCTAATAAACGATCTCAAACTTATTTTCATCATTACTTTTCATGACAGCGATATTCAATTTGTTCAACCGCTAGCTTTATACAGAAAATCGCCGATCAATAATGTGTAAATCCGAGCAAATTCATATCTCACTATCTGTCAAAAACAACATTGAAACAAAATGGCTGCAGCGAGAAGACAATACAATATTATATCCGATTCTGGAAGCAAGTCCATTCATACTTTTACAAGCTGGTACTAACAGTCAACTAATATGAACAATTACGATCAACTGGAAGAACTGCAATCATTGCAAATTTGTACCACTGCTGACTCATGAAAGACTCATGACCATTCATGGTCATGTGTGTTGCTATTGAAAACCTTGATAAAATATGAATTATTTGCCTTAATGATTAATTCATTAAATGAACATAAATGTACAATTATATATGAATGTTAAATTTTTTTTCTTATAAATCTTTAAAAAAGTTGAAGCAACATTGCCACAGTTTTCATAATTATGTTTGCCTTGGTTTTTGGTTAACTGCCTACAGTGCTTACAGCGCTTTGATTTTTTTTAGCAACCTTGACTTCCTATGAGGGTCTTGCCACAGTGTTTTTTTTCTTCTGTTGAGGCATTGAATTAAACAGCATTGAAATGCAGGGGCTAATCCAGTATTTTTTTTTCTTCGAAAGTGGGGGTTTCCAACCATTTGTTCCTATTCAAATGCATTGATCATAGAAAAAAAGGGGCATTACAACTCCCTGAACCATTCCCTGGATCCGACAAAGACAATGTGATTAGAAATTTTTGTTTCATTGTTACTATTCTATCAGTGCATCTGTTTCTTATGCTGTTCTATAGGTCCATACAACATCAGGTTAAAGTTTTGGTTTTAGTTTGTTTTATACCATGATTTATGAAGTTGTGGTCAAATCTGTCAACTTGCAACATTATGATTTGAACTTATAAAATTATATATAAGCCAAATTCGGCTTTGACCCTTAATTTGTGGTTGATTGAACAGGTTAAAGTTTTGGTTGAATACCATAAATTTGTGGTCATATCAACCTGAAGCTTAAGTATAAGTACACATGTTCTAATGATATGAACTAAAAATGTAGGTCAAGTTGAGGTTTCCATCAAGATTTCATGGTTCACTGAACTTGGAAATGGAATATTATTACTAGTGCAAGTAGGGCACCATTAGTTTAGTTTGGACACAAATATTAATGTAAATGGTAAATGGAGAGAAAGACTTTAGGCTTTGATATTCATTTTCTATCTTCATAATGCAGAGGTAAACAATCGTAGTTGACAATTAAAATAAGTAAATTAAAAAAATCCACAACATTTTGATTCTCACACGCAGCTGTCCGTGTTGTGAACACTACCTAGAAGTATGAATCTTGTACATTTGTATTGTACAAGAGCAGTTTATATAGCACTTTAGTTTCCATAACTGGCGCGTTTCCCAAGGGGGGGTTCAGGGGGTGGAACCCCCCTTTTTTTTGGACAATCAATGTATTTGAATGGGAACATTTGATTGGAACCCCCCCTTTGTCCTGGGTTAGGAACCCCCCTTTTTAAAATGGCTGGATCCGCCCCTGAATAGACTATACAGACTTTGGCTAAACCATGAAACCACAAAAGTACAATTTTTTCATCAATTCACAACAATTGGTGATTACGAAATTAATGAATTCACAGTACATGTACATGTATTATTTTTTTACATACATTTTAATAAAGTACGTAAGTAACAGGTGATGGAAGTAACAGAATTAAAGATATTAATTGTCGTCTGCTCGACATCTGGTCTGAAAATAATTGTCTGTCTAGCTCGTGGTCATTGATCTGCCAACTCAGAAAAATTTGAAAGGAAAAATATTTATGTTTGAAACAGTTGCTCAAACAGATATATTTTGATCATATATTCTTTTGGTTTGAAATTTTATCTTTCTGACATAAAAGTTTGTATTTAATTTTGATAATATCAATAACATGGCATGAATGATCTAACCATGTGTTGCATGTGCTGCTCTCTCTCTCTAGACATGCTAGATAGATGATGAATTTAATTACATGTTTAAGTGATATAACATTGTTAAATAAATGGATCATTGTTATATGGTACACTTATTTCTCAATATGCAGATGGTATATGAATGGAAACAGTACAGTATGTAATATAATACTAGTATAAGTGTCACTGATGAGCCCTCCTAGACAAAACAGGCGTCTGGCATGGAAATTTTAAGTCTGAAGTATCCATGATGAGTTCATTTGCAGTACATAGTAGTTTTCTCCATATATTAAATATTGGCCTCCTGTCATATTGATAATGATAGGATTTTTATGCCCCACCTACGATAATAGTACATTGGTACATTCTTGTACTGGGGACACATTCTTGGTTTTTTTTAAAGCAATGAGTGCTGTGCATTGTCAAGGTACATATTTTGTTGATCGGCTTAATATTTTTCCAAGATGTATCATATTAGTTTTTTCTGAGTTCTTTAAGTTTGAGGGGTTAACTTTTGTAAAATTCAAAAATTGATACTAAGGACTTTAATCTACTGCAATGCAAGATACCCTAAGAAATATTTACAATAACTGACATCAAGAGTAATGGTTGATGATTTAGACAAATTTTGTTGACAATTCCTCTAAGCATTATGGTATTGATGAATTAAAGAGGTATGATTGATTCATATCAATTTTGTCAGTCAGTCCTCAGTCTCTTCTAAAAGAAGTATGAATACTGCCCTCAGAGACTCAGCAATTAGCATCTTTTTGTCATTAAATATTTGAAAATTTTATAATAACTTAGCAATTTTCCTGTTCTTTTATAATTCAGCTCTGATACCATTGCCAAAATGAATTAGAAAAAAAAACCATGTAAATTTTAATCCATTCATTTCTGCATAACAACATTAATCCTGCATTTAAAAAATCATGTAGGAGTTAAACATTAAAAATGGCAGTTTCCCCACCAACAACTGAACCATAAAAAATGGACACCCAAATGATACATTATTTGATATTTGTTTATTGTTTAAGTGTATATTCTGAATAATTGGATTTCAAAATTGTTCATATATACCTGATTTGCATGAAACTTGATATACCTGGTTTGTTTTCAGGTCACCCTCTTCTAATGTTTTTTTTACTGTTATAATATCTATTGGGTTTGACTTTCAATCCAAAGTTCCCCCATTTAAAAGGATAGCTTTCAAGGGTCCAAGGTTGACCTTTATATACTGCTAGTCTAACTATTTTTCACTTATAATTTGTCGGTGAGATTTTTTAACAGATCCCTTAGAAATTACAATTAGAACATATAGTACAATTGTTAAAAATTTGTTTATAAAACCAGTTGATTTTTTAAATGTTTTATCATGAAATGAATATTGTATGCCTGAAAGTTTTGTCTAGATTTGTTGAGTGTCTACTGACATACTATTGAGATCGTATTGACGATTGTCTGAAATACAAGACAGACAAGCGATCAATGTCTTTCAATGGTGTGTATTGATAATTAATACAGTTATCAGATTCAAGCCTGCTAGCTTATTATCACTTTATACTTACAAAATCATTTGAATTTAAATACATGTTATTCAGTACTTCAATTCTGACAGCTGGTAATGAGAAAAATACGTAATTTTAGTTTAGTATAGACATGTGAGTCAGTCTTTTCTCCCTATTTATTGTAATGGAATGTCCCACCTGTCTGCAAAGGATTGGGTTTTGAACAATGGTTTTACCTGGGCAGGTAAATTAGAAGAGAAATTTGAGATTTATGGAATGTTTGTACTTTAATGCAAAGTTGTTAAGGTAAGGCTATGTTTATCATTTTACGGCCATTTCACTGTTAAATAACAACAGTTTATGTTGTAGTATAGTTGAATGTCTTAATAGTTTCCCCAAGTGTTTTATTCTGTACTATTTACAACTGAATATAAACTATTGCTGGGGTTTCAGCAATTTATATTATTCTAGGTACTAACAGGAGATACTATTCCGCTCAAAGCAAATCAAGTACAATTTGGAAAACTATTTGGATTTTGGATCTTGGTAGAAGAATATGGGCTTGAAAATGAATTGTAAAACAGGCCTACTATACAAGATAGACTTCAAGGGTCCTTCAGTTATCCTTCCTGTATTCATTGCATAATTTAGAACTGTGGCAGATCCAGCCATTTTAAAAAGGGGGGTTCCCAACCCAGAGTAAAGGGAGGGGGGTCCAACATGCTCCCATTCAAATGCATTCATCGTCCCAAAAAAAGGGGGGTTCCAACCACCGGAACCCCCCACCCCCTGGATCCGCCAATGTAGAAGTCCAGTCTGATAATCTTTCCAGATGAAGATAAAAATCCCCAGAGTAAAAATCAAGCTACATTGTACCTCATTTTGTTGTCAGTGCTCGAGAAATAGGTTGATTGTAGTTGAAGAACACAGATTAAAAAAAATCTGAACCATTTTTGAAGAAACTACCAGTACAATGTACTGTGTAAATGTATTAATTTATTCTTGGTACCTATTTTCTTGGTTTGAGTTAAAAATGTACTTCCCGGGATATTTTATTTTGTGGTTAGTAAAAGTCTTCAAACAAGATTATCTGAAATTCTTTCTTCAAGGAAGATTTAAATTTGTGGTTTACCTTTGCCCATCAAGTCAAATTGAAAATTGGTATCCCACAATTTTTTATTAATCTAGTAATCTTAACTACTTGTCATAATCTTGTTAGTTTGATACAAGGTCAGATTGATAGTGGAACTTGTGAATAAGAAAATGTAGAAAATCAAATGTATTGGCAGGGGCTGATCCTGCAATTTAAAAAAGGAAAAAGGGGGGGGGGGGTGTGTTCCAACCCAGGATGAAGCAGAGGACTCCCAACTAAATGATATTCAAAAGCATTGATCATAATAAAAAAGGAATAGCTTCTAATTGGGGAACCTTCCCTAGATCCGCCACTGAATGGTATACTACATGTATATCAGTTGACTTACATGTAGAAAGAGCCTATTAAAAGCGTTAAATATTTTGTCAATACATGTGGTATTAAACATGTAATTCCATTCACATTTCAATGCCTTTGTTAAAGATATAGTTTATATTCTTTACAAACTGCAAGTAAGTTAAAAGTTTGAAATTACACTATCTATTATTTCTACTCAAGCATGAAATTTCACTTTTATTAAAAAAATTATCTGAAAGCAATGAAAATTTGAGTTAAATAAATCCTGTGCAGCACCCAAAGACGGCCTTCAACTAACCAATAAACAATTTTGCATATATATACTAACTGTTATGAAATGGATGCCATGCTAATTAACTCAAACATTCAAATGAACAAATACAGAAAAAAAAAAAAACCCAAGACTTTCAAAGACCAGAAGCTCCTAACTTGGAACAGGTGCAAAAAATATTGTGGAGTGAAACTGTTTTGTCAGATGTTATTGACCCTCCTCATTATATCCGAAAGTCAGAAAGTATCTATATAAGGGTAAATTACAGTACACTTAGTAAAAGCCGCGCCACAACTTATTTAGTAATACAATGTAGAAGCCAATAACCTTATTTCAAATCATGGCTTGAAAATTTTTAACATTGCATGAGGGAAACAGTTGGTTGGGATTTAATTGCAGTTTTGTTTGATGCAGTCCTTTGCGGCTATTACGCAATTTGGCCAGCAGGTGATCAATAGATTTATTTTGGTAATGTATTATATTTAAAACATGTAACAGTCATGTTTTTGTCTGGCTTTTAAGTCAGTGTTGACATCTATTTAAAGTAGTACAAATGAACATTGTTAGGTTGATCATATCTTCCAAGGATTTTTTTTTCAATATGAAATTTGAAAGTCATTTTGAAAAGTATTTGTTCAACTTTTCAACTTGTGAAAACAAATATCATGTCAAAAACAAATATTATGTTTTAAACTATTGGAAAAATCCTTGAATGTTTGCAATGACTGAACTTTTGATAAGTATTCATTGGAGTACAACAAAGAACGGGAGATGCTTTGATCTATTCAAGAAAATTGAATCCTTCTAAGTTACGTAACTTTCTGTTTGCCTAAATGCATTTGAAATTATTGCAAAATCATACACTCCAATATTAGTTCTAATGTAAACATTTCAAATATTGATTTGCCATTAGATTGTCTTTTAAATATTCTTTTTTGGTCTATTGATTGCAGGAAGTCAAAATATGAAATTGTTTCTTCTTCTAAACAATGTAGTTGTTCGTAGTCTACATTATGCATTTAATCTTTATTTAGGACAAAACAATTGTCGACAAGACACCTGAGGTCCTGACCAGCTTCTTAAAAATCCAGAACCAACAAAGACTAAAAACAATGAATGTCTGGTTTATTGTTTGGACCATAACTGATTAATACTGTACATTCATGTCATTATTCGTTGGATACAAAAAAAAAATTTTGGGGGGGGGGGGGGAACCATGAATTTCAATTTCTAACAAATTACAACTGTTATAAATAGAAATGCATGCAGACTAAGGCAAAACCACAAAATTAAATCTTCATGAAAATGTTCCTCAATCAATGAAAATAAATGAACTTACATTAAATACATAAATAATATATGATTACGTTTATAAGTTTTTATTTGAATGTTTTATAGATGTAAAAATTACCAATTTTTTGTCTGTGAATATATAACATTTATTTTCCTAAAACCTAGAAATTAAAAGAATTATGGCAAAAAAAAGGAAAATAAAGATATATAGTATTATTTAATTTAATGTCTTCCCACTGGAAGTGACATACTTTTTTGTCTCACCTATTATAACTGTGGCAGAATATGAGATATTGGGATGCTCATCTGGTGACTGCATAAACTATTAGTATAAAGTTTAATATTTCAATAGGTAGTTGAGTTTGATAATCCATACTTTGTAGACATGCCATATTGTCTGAAATTTTAGTCTGCATATGTTTCCTTTGTTAACATTCTAGACTAACAGTCACTGCATACAAGATTTTTTTTTATTGTGATTTGTGGTGTTGTTGCACAATGGTTTATAATGTGCAGTGCATGTATGGATTTCATATTTTTTCCTGAGAATTTTCATTTATTTGCTATAAGGTTACACTGGTTCAAAATTATGAAAAAATAAGGTTTGTTAAAGATGTTGCTGTCGCTGCCAGTGTGAACATAACCTTGAAGCATTTGTAAAACATGGATAAACGATTGAAAATTCAATGAAAATGTCTATGACAATCTGAAACTATTATAAATGTGGTTATATTGAACCCAGTCTGATTAAAACCAGCCCCCACTATCCACTTTCGATGGTAGGTACAAGTGGATAGTGGGGGCTGGATTTAATGAGACTGTATTGAACTTATATACTCCTAGGTGGTAATATTGTGCCTTGATCTCATACAGTCTCAAACTTGTATCATAGTGTAATTAAGTCTCAAACTTGTATCATAGTGTAAAATTCAGTCTCAAACTCATATCATAGTGTAAAATTCAGTCTCAAACTTGTATCATAGTGTAAAATCAGTCTCAAACTCGTATCATAGTGTAATTAAGTCTCAAACTCGTATCATAGTGTAAAATTCAGTCTCAAACTCAAATCATATAAGTAAAATTAAGTCTCAAACTCATATCATTCATATAAGTAAAATTAAGTCTCAAACTCGTATGATAGTGTTAAATTAAGTCTCAAACTCGTATCATATAAGTAAAACTAAGTCTCAAACTTGTATCATATTGGTGAAATTAAGTCTCAAACTTGTATCATATAAGTAAAATTAAGTCTCAAACATGTATCATATAAGTAAAATTAAGTCTCAAACTCGTATCATATAAGTAAAATTAAGTCTCAAACTTGTATCATATTGGTGAAATTAAGTCTCAAACTTGTATCATATATAAGTAAAATTAATTCTCAAACTCATATCATATAAGTGAAATTAAGTCTCAAACTCGTTTCATATAAGTGAAATTAAGTCTCAAACTTGTATCATAGTTTAATTAAGTCTCAAACTCGTATCATAGTGTTACTGTGTAATTAAGTCTCAAACTCGTATCATAGTGTTAAATTAGGTCTCAAACTTGTATCATAGTGTAAAATTAAGTCTCAAACCCGTATCATATAAGTAAAATTAAGTCTCAAACTCCTATCATATAAGTAAAATTAAGTCTCAAACTCGTATCATATCAGTAAAATTAAGTCTCAAACTCCTAGATCATATAAGTAAAATTAAGTCTCAAACTCGTATCATAATCAGGTAAAATTAAGTCTCAAACTCGTATCATATTGGTAAAATTAAGTCTCAAACTCCTATCATATTGGTAAAATTAAGTCTCAAACTGGTATCATAATCAGGTAAAATTAAGTCTCAAACTCGTATCATATAAGTAAAACTAAGTCTCAAACTCCTATCATATTGGTAAAATTAAGTCTCAAACTCGTATCATATAAGTAAAACTAAGTCTCAAACTCGTATCATATCAGTAAAACTAAGTCTCAAACTCCTATCATATTGGTAAAATTAAGTCTCAAACTCGTATCATATAAGTAAAACTAAGTCTCAAACTTGTATCATAATCAGGTAAAATTAAGTCTCAAACTCGTGTCATAATCAGGTAAAATTAAGTCTCAAACTCGTATCATATAAGTAAAATTAAGTCTCAAACTCGTATCATATTAGTAAAATTTAGTCTCGAACTCGTATTAGATAGGTAAAATTAACAAGTTTCATAATTTGTAAACGTACCATTGTGATATTTGAGTTGTTCCACTTAGTTGTTAATATTGCAAATCACAGTGGTAGAATAAAGTCTCAACTCAAATCATTGTTGTAACATTGGGCATAAGGTCTTTTTAAACAGAACAAGAATAAGAGTATCTGATTTAAATGCAATCTAAGTGCAATAAACAACTTGAAAGACTATTACCACTATAAACTGACTTACTAGCTGGTTTTTTTTGGTCTGTAGTTGATGGTTGCAAATATATATGATATTTGAAGAAAAATTTAACATTGCTTCTGAAAAATCATCTCAAGACAGTCTTAGACTTTTGTCTCTGGGAAACAACTTTTGTCTCTTATGTCTCTGTGAATTGTGATCATGTAATAAAATTGAGAATGGAAATGGGGAATGTGTCAAAGAGACAACAACCCGACCAAATAAAAAACAACAGCAGATAACCAAGCATGGATAACCATGTTTGACTATGGTCAAGGCATGGTTGATAATGGTTATCCAGGCTTTTTAACATAGTCAACCATAGGTCTTATAACCCATGTTGACCATGGTTAAGCATGGTCAACCATGGCAAACCATGGTCAGGTTTCCAGAGCATAACTAAGACTCAAACACTCAAACACTGTTGATTTCCATATTATTTGTGGGGTACTCTAGGATTGATTTCTATTGATATGGTACAGTAAGGAATTTATAAAGGTACTAATAGTTCATCCCTGACATGAAATTGAAGTCCACAGCAGTAATAGGCCTTGACACAAGTATGTCATTTACTAACTGAAAATAGGTGCAATTAACTTAATGTTATTGTCAATGATACCTTACATGTCTGAAGATGCCAAACTTTTTCCATGAAATCTAATACCACATATTGGTCCACTTTGGGATAATATTTAGTATGCCATGGATTGGAATATATAACTTTTGTATTCATTCCTAATTTCCAATACGGAACAGGAAGAGATGACTAAATTTAGTATTGGATCGAAGAACATTATTTCCTTCTGAAAGTCTTGTCAAGCCAGACTTATATCAGACAAGTCTTTACCTATATGGGGTTTGGCATTAATTATTGGAAGATTGCCAGAAATATTCTTACCACAGACAATTTTTACTATACACTCTTTGTTCGAAAAACCGAATTACAAAAAAAATGCTTTAACTAAGTCTTTATTATTACTGTGAATCGTGGGTTTATACAATTGATTAAATCTCTCCAAACTAAAATAGATAATATAATTACAATATTAGCCTACAGTTTATTATGCTTGCAGGATTTCTACTAAAGTCTTTATTTTCTGGATAAAATTCACAATTTTAATATTTGTCTGACCTTGAATACAAAAGACTTAAGGACATTGACCTTGAGTTTGTCTGGTCTGTAATGGTTAGTTTCAGTTGGACAGATACATTTGTGTCTTTTGTTGGCATAGAATTAAATGATTGATAAGAAGAGGTTTCCAATGTATTGAGAATTTTGTAAGTCTTAAATAATGGCTAAATTTGACTTGATACATGTCTGAATTAGATTGTATAACAGCTGTTTCATGCCTATCCATAATTATAGATCATAATTTTATCCAACTTCCTTATACTGGTACATGTATACTTTTCTGTTGTACAACATTGTATCTGTAAAAAAATACATGATATTAGAATTCACTTTTGAAATTTGAACACATTTACACAAAGCCTTAGTATAAGGACAGATTTACATAGGTGTAGAAACTTAGTGTTGGCAGTTCTCATGAGGGAAGGGGAACTTTTCCCACTCTACTTCTACATAATTATTAATTGTAAAATTGGAACCCATCTGTACATTTAGCCACCTGGAATTTTTTGACACACAGAAAATCAATTACTGGTGATAGAACACCCCCCTTTTCTGAATAGGATTCAGTTTCAAGACTTAAGAATTATCCATATTTATACTGTATAGTTTTATTATAACTAAATTGATGTTGTCTACCTTAATCAGAGGTGGATTTGAAAGGGGGTATGGAGCATTATCCATATTTATACTGTATAGTTTTATTATAACTAAATTGATGTTTACCTTAATCAGAGGTGGATTTAAAAGGGGGCACAGAGCTTTATATATGATTAATTGTATAGGCAATGTTTACTTGCCAGAAAGTCCAGGATCTGCATTTGATAATATGCATGTAATTTTGCAACTTTCAGAACTTTCATTGTGTTAATTGTTTTGTGCAGTAGCAAGCATGATGCCTTATTAATTTAGGGAAATGTTAAAATCATACAGGGTACATTTATACTTTTATTGATAAATCAGTCTGTTGATTTAAATGAAAATAAAAACATCAGAACTCGGTATGAACGAGATTGCACAAAAAAAAACCAGCCTCTGTCTGACTTTGATTTAGCCATATTCTAAGGATAATTTCCTACTGCACTTCAAATATATCCTTTAAAGGTCATCAGACAGATTGTGCTAAAATACTTGATGGTAAAGAAGTGATATTATGTAACCAGACAGACTTAAACCATTTCTAGGTGGTGGAAAACCTGGTATTGACTTTAGAGATATCAATATAATGTCAAGACTCTACCTGGATCTAATGCTAATCATTAAATACATCCTTGGAGATTTAAATAATAATTATTATTAATGATAACCTCAATGGTTTAAAAGATTATATTGCGGTTTTGCTTCATCACCACAAATATTTTCTTGCCCTTAAGTCCAGTCTGGTGTGTTTCCCTTACAAATTTTAAATTTAAAATAAAAACACAGGTAGACAATAGGGTTCCATGAGTAGGCAAAAACTTTGTTGACTGAAGGACAGATAAAAAATTTAAAAATATTATACATGTTGATTTAGTTAACCAGGTGTTTATAAATAATTCTGTGGTTAGAGTGCAAGTTCCTTAAATTTTTTGTTTGGTTGTAGTTGCTATGAAAAACATATGATTTACCTAGCATAGATTACAAATTTATTGTTAGATTCAATACACAAAACAAATCAAAATTTTTACTAGTAGTAGAGTGTTTTCTAATGTTATGTACCTACCGAAACAGTGAAACCTATCTTAACAGAAGCCCTTTTGGGAGTAAAGACTTCTGATTTTAGCTCACCTGCCACTAATGATTAAAGCCATGTCAGCTAGTGTCATAAAATTTGTCAAAGATCTTCTCTGCTCCTTTGTTTTGTCATTTGACTCAAAAATTATATTCAGTTTTCAGTTCAGATTACCTGTTTAAGGCAAAAATGATCCAGGAATCAAGATCTGTACAACAATGTGAATATGACTGAAAACTTTGAAGGACATCCTACAGAATTATTTTTGTATAAACAATTATCGACCTTTTTATTGTGGTTTTGAATAAAGGAGCTAGGTAGAAACTGTGCAAATTCAAATTATCAGCAATACGTTTACATATTAAGTTCTCTGAAATCAAGATAACTTAACGCAATAAAGCTTTAAATAAAATATCACATTGGCATATAATTATTGTTTCCAGGTTAGCACTTGTTTTAAGCATTGGCATATTGTTTCCAGGTGAGCACTTACTTTTAGACAGGTGTATCAGTTTGCTATATACAGATTAAATTACCTAAGAATATTTACTGTATGGTTTGATATAGTTCAGATTACACAGGTTTCTGTTAAACCAGGTTCTGCTTAGACAGGTTTCACCGATTTTGAAATCAATTGTTAAAACTTTTATGCTTTAACATTAAAGTTTTAACGTAGGTATTCTGAATTTTCATGTTAAAAGATTTTTATGGTAAAATTAGGTGGATTTATTTATTCAGAGGATCTGCCTGCACAATTTTGAACAAGATGGAAAACTGTTCAATAATTACAATTTTCTTTTTTGAATTTAAAGGTTAGAGTTGTTCGCTGGTGACATTTACACAAACCTGAAAGTCACTACCGGTAGATACCAATAAAAAGAATAAATTAGAAGTCTTATTAACATTCTGCATTTGAAATTATTGTACGGTAATTAACATTTAATACATGCCAGTCATGTGTTAAATTATATCTGATTGAAGGTGTGTATTATGTAAGTTAACAGGATACAACTAGTCTACCGATTTTTTTATAGACTTAGACTAGACATGCATATCACTCCAAATTGGTATAGATGTTTTTTATGGTACTTATTTAATAATGGTCGCTAATAGTCCCCTGATATTTGGCCTGAGAACACAAGTATTTTGTACTGCATTTCTGATACATATCACAAGTTAAAGCGTAAATCTGAACTGGCCTTTCAGGTATGTTTCTTGTCCAATTTTTGATATGAATGCATTTTATTTTGTTTTACTTTACAATTGTTAATGCAGATAAAATATATCTTGAATAAGTATCAATTTTTCAAAATTTACAGTAAAGGTATAAATCTGGCATTTTACATGTCAATGGTCAAAGAGCAACAATAATACATGCACATGATCCATGTTCATATAAAACTTACAATTAACAGTACAATGAAATCAATTATACTGGTGCAGCTGAAAATCTTGTTTCATTTGTTCATAATCAAGTGACAAGACAAATATTAAATTCAATTTAACAACTCCAGCTGAAATTCTTGTTTGTCGTGTGTTTTTTAAGAGGACATACATTCAGATGACATATTTGTCTTACTTTTTCGTGATAGTTCTGGGTTTTTGCTGAATGGATGAGAAAGACTGAAAAGTGATGTAATTAAAATATTGACATGACAGAAAAATTGTTTCATGTAATTAATTGCCCTTCCAACACCTTAGAATTAAAGGCTCGTTTCCTTCATCAGGACAATTGTCTGAGACAAGTCTCATGACTGGGTTTTTCAAAATTTTTATTTTTAAACATGTTGAAATTGTACTGGTTTCAGTTTTCTAAATCTCTTATTTTTTGTAATAAATAGTTTTAAAAATAAAGATATATGTTTGTCTGTTGTTGTTTTCAATAGAGCTTTGCTAAATTGACTATATCATGCTGATTTATGTCGCTTTAAACAATAAAATCTAACTGTCTTGAGATATTGTAACACACTAGTTGCAGTGGTTATCTATATTTCTTCTATGTTTTCATGTTTCAAATCAGATTTACTAGGGATTACAAAAGAGAGATTCGTTAAGTGGGTCCAAAGTATATTGTCAGTTTTAAAGCCATCAATACTACTTCTTTCAAAAAAGAGCATTGACACTGATTCTTTCTGAAGTGCTTTAAAATGATAAGTTCTTCAAGATTTTATAATATGGCAGTAAAACTTTCTAAAGGGACTTAATGCATCAGTTATTGTCTCCATCAAATGTTGTGGAGTCTGTTATCTTGTAACACATGGAGGAAGCCCATATTGTTGTGGAGTCTGTTATCTTGTAACACGTGGAGGAAGCCCATATTGTTGTGGAGTCTGTTATCTTGTAACACGTGGAGGAAGCCCATATTGTTGTGGAGTCTGTTATCTTGTAACACGTGGAGGAAGCCCATATTGTTGTGGAGTCTGTTATCTTGTAACACGTGGAGGAAGCCCATATTTTATAGTACCTTGTATTGATAATTTCAAATTAAAAATGGATGAAAAGTACTGCATTTACCAATGTTGTGTTAATAGCCTATTTTTGTTTTAATACTTGATAGATTTGAAATTGTGTGTAGACATTATGTCTGAGACTTTAAGCTGGTATGATGTTAAGGTAGTAGTTTGTTATTGTTTAGCATCATCTAAACAGCAGGCACAAATCTGTAATCTGTATATATATTGAATACTAAGATGGCAGGTAAAGTCTGCTAACTATTCAAATGTTAGGTTTTTTTTTATATCAATTCTATATGTCAGTTTATAGTTTATACCTGTTAAAGATTCAGTACCAATCAATGTTGTATGTACATTATGCATACAAATGTATGGAATATGAAGAATTTGAATAACAAAACATTTCACAAACTACTGTGCACTTGCAGATAACTAAAACTACTGTCTTTAAGTAGGTGCACAGACTCTATATATGCAAGTGCATTTTTTCAATAATGGGAAATAATTTATGTACCTAAAACTCAACCACATAATATAAAACACTTGAAAAAGAGAAGCCAAACAGTATCACTGTTGAAAATATTTATGTAACAATTGATGAACTGATAAAAGGTTATTTTCACTAAGGGTGAAATCAGGGTAAAAGGTTATTTTCACTAAGGGTGAATTCAGGGTAAAAGGTTATTTTCACTAAGGGTGAATTCAGGGTAAAAGGTTATTTTCACTAAGGGTGAATTCAGGGTAAAAGGTTATTTTCACTAAGGGTTAATTCAGGGTAAAAGGTTATTTTCACTAATGGTGAATTCAGGGTATGTAAAGAAGTTCATTAACAGTACAAATGTAAACAATGTCACATATAAAAAAGGACAAAAATTTAAAGATATCAGGAAGCCACCGAGCTCTCAGTTGAATGTATGTAAAAACCAATTTGTATTAATGCCTTTCAGAACAATACCAAGTCCCAGTTGAATACAAGAAAAAAAATCTTTTAAGTTTTTTTAGTGCCAATGGGTTATTTTCGAGTTGACGTTTACTGCACTCTTCTTTCAGTTCTATTAGTTGTCTGGGTCAGTTCAGATCATAATAATATAATATTAATAATGATAAAGAATAAGTTTCATAATATTGATGATAATAAAGGTTTTGTTATGATATGGATGATAAAGATATTTTTTATGATATTGATGATAAATATTTATTATTGAATAGTATTTCCTGTAGTTATTGTTAGCTGCCTACAAAATAACATGATTCATGTAAAATATTTACAGGGAACACGAAGGAATATGACACTGAATTCAAATGTTCAAGTATTAACAATGCTTTATTAGGTTATTACATAATTAATGTATTGATAATTTTTTATTTCTAAATGTCTAGTATTATGAATATGATTTGGGTTTTCCCATGTTTATGTTTTGTCTTGTTTCTAATCTAGACACAACACTGAAATAGTTTTATTCGATATTTTCAAAATATGAATAACTCTCGACACGAAATAATGACACGTACGGTTTATAAATATTCATCTTCAATTAAAACGGTGTCATTAGACTTCCGGTATTTTGAAGAAGTATTTATAATAGGATGCAAATACCTATTTGCATATTTTTTTTCTTTTAAGTAACAATATACTGCAACCCTATCAGGTTTATATGTCTAGCCTTGATGCATCACGGCAGTTGTATATGCATAAGCACATCTTGTTTCCATGGAAATTATTTGGCCCTTCCCCTTAAGTCATGGTCTATTAATTTTGAAACTTTTGAATAGCTTGCATGTTTAAGTTTGTGTCCGTTCAAGAGGTAACAAGACAGACGGACAGCACATATAGACAAACGAGCAACATAAGTCACACCAGAAAGACAAACAATATACAGTCAATCAACACATAGTCAAACCAGACAGATGAACAACACTTAGTCAAAGCAGACAGACCAACAAAATTAAGTCAAACCAGACAAAGAACACTTAATCAAACCAGACAGACCAACAACACATAGTTAAACCAGACAGACAAACAACACTTAATCAAACCAGACAGACAAACAACACTTAATCAAACCAGACAGGCAAACAACACTTAGTCAAACCAGACAGACGAGCAACACTTAGTCAAACCAGACAGACAAACAACACTTAGTCAAACCAGACAGACGAGCAACACTTAGTCAAACCAGACAGAGGAGCAACACTTAGTCAAACCAGACAGACAAACAACACTTAATCAAACCAGACAGACAAACAACACTTAGTCAAACCAGACAGACAAACAACACTTAATCAAACCAGACAGACAAACAACACTTAGTCAAACCAGACAGACAAACAACACATAGTCAAACCAGACAGACAAACAACACTTAATCAAACCAGACAGACAAACAACACTTAGTCAAACCAGACAGATGAACAACACTTAGTCAAACCAGACAGACAAACAACACTTAGTCAAACCAGACAGACAAACAACACTTAATCAAACCAGACAGACAAACAACACATAGTCAAACCAGACAGACAAACAACACTTAATCAAACCAGACAGACAATACATAGTCAAACCAGACAGACAGACACACAACACAAAATCAAGAAAAACTTGTTTTTGCAGGGAACATAATGTGTTGAGGTTCAATCAGTTTAAAGTTTAAAAAACTAAAGTGCACAAATAAAAACCAACACAGTGCAGCTAAGGTTAGATAATCAAAGTCCAAATGTGCTGGCCTGGGAATTACTAGTTTAAGACAGCCCTTTATGTGTCAGTGTAGTTGTAAGTCGTAGGTGTATTTAAAAGGTCTATAAGAACCTGCTGTACTTGCCAGATTTCAGTTACAACTAATACGTAAAAGCAATATTCTAGATTTCAGTTACACCTAATACGTAAAAGTAATAATCTGACCTTGACTTTTAGGATGCACTTGTAGTTTTATAGATTGATTTGAAAACCACCCACCTGTAAATAGACAAACATTTAGTTCATGTAATTTGTTTAACTTCTTTAGGTCTGCATGAATGCATTAACTGAGTGGGTACATGCAACTAGAAACAAAAATCAAACATTACATTACATGTGTCTTGCATGCTTTTCAAACTTTTATGTTTTCATTTTTAAAAGTCCTGATGTCCTTAAGTGGCTGATATATCTCACCATTATTCATCTTAAAGCCTTTGTAATAAAGTCTGATGGGTATTCTTTATGAGCGTTTGAACTTCAGTCTTTTGTATACCAGTAGACTGAAAATAAGAAACGTCACAAATGTATTGATAAAAAAGAAGACACTTTTTGTAGTTATACAACTAAAGTGATTTAAAAAAAAAATTGAGGACTGTTGTTCTTATTTTAAAGGATAAGTGTTTGTAATTCAATTTAACACTTCAGATATTATTTGCCAACTCTGAAGTTACAATAAAACTACTGTTTTTATAATTTAGTGATTATAGCAGCAAAAAAAGCTAGAAATAATTTATGGCAGTCATTTGTTTGTTTATTGTTGAATAATGCCCTATTTATATATAAAAAAAAAATCACCCTGAGATCCAGAAAAGGAACAATTTACAATAGCCTCCCCTGTTTAAATGACATAGATTAAATTACATTGTTTATTGAATATTTTTTCAAGACTTTATAGTCAATGAAGTTTTCAGCACCTTATATTAGAATATGAAATATCTAGTACTAGTTTTATCAAATGATTAAGATTTTATTGCTATCCTTCATCTGGATATGAATTTTCACAAATTTGTGGGAACACTGAACAGTTTTTGAAAGTTATTTATAGATTGAGAGATACTCCAACAAGCCAACCATTGTGAGAGAACATTTTTCTATAGTTCCTTTAAAAATAGGAGGATGCTTCAATAATCCCACAATAATGGGAGAACAGTTTTCATTGGTTCCTTTAAAGATTGGGGGACAAATCAAAATCATCAAAGAGAAACTTTTATGTTTTCTTAGTTATTTTAAGGAAGGAATTTCCTTTCAAGAGAAGGCTTCCAAGTAATTCTGGGTTTATTGCAGCATTGCAAAGAGAGGTCAATTAGTGCAAAACGTGGCAGACGTCAGGTGCACACTAAGATTCTTTACAGGGTTCATTTATATTTGACAACTTTTCATGAAACTGTAGACAGATATTTTGTTTTGTCTATTACAACAAAACTATTGCCTATGTAATAACATTGTTTTGTCTCTCTTTTGCAGCAGTGTGCAGTTTCACATACTCCAAGAAAGATAAGATCAACGCAATATCATCAGATTATCAACAAAAAGGATATGAAAGAAAATGTGAATATGTAATAACAGCACCAAAAAATAGTTATATTATTCAACTCAATTTCACTGATCTCGTTGGATTTAAAACTCCTCGGAGTTCCACGTCTTTTACTCCTGCCGAGGAATTGACTCGGTCAGACACTGTTCAGGAGGGGAAAAACTGTCTTCCCCCTGAATTAATAATTAAGGAAAGAACGTTAAAAGGAATAGAAATTAAAAGTAGAACTATTTGTAATTACGATTACAAACTACCGCAAGTCTTTCATTACAAGTCAAACTTTGTGAAAATTATTTTTGTTTGGGTAAAGAATGCAAGGAGTGGATTTAAATTAGATATCGACTTTCAAAAAAGTAGTAAGTACACAGTTTAATATTATTCATAAATTCAGGAAACAGATATATATATATGACAGTGTTCTCCCCAGGATTTTTGGATAGCGCTGTGGTAAGCGCGTAATTTTCGACAATTCTCAGCAACTTTATCGCGGCGCGCGGTTTGTTTGTAATTGATTTGTTATGTGTTTTTATTATATCATGCCTTGATGTTTCCTCTTGTTATGATGTCCTTGTCATGCTCATGGAAGTTACATGTACCCCTTAATGAGGCTTTGTTTGTTAATGTTATTGTCTGGATATAGAAGAAGAGTTTTTTTTTGTGAATCTCCATTGTAAATTCATATATTAAATCCTCAAACTATCTATGTATAAAACTGAAGGAGAAGTCTTTTTCCATGATGGATCTACACCAGACTGCCTGTGCCAAGATTTCTTAGCACCATCAGGTAATTTTGCAGAACTTGAAGGACCAACAATAAAGTCGTTGTAAGCTTGTTTGGTTTTGTAACCAACTGTAGCAGTGTTCTGTTACCTTACGCCGTTTGACAGGAATTGACATTTTTTAGCATAAAGATTTCTCATTTTTATGACCTAAAGGCTAAACGTTTTATAATATTTAGATGGCCTCATCCAAGCTGGACATCGAGAAAGTAAAATTTCTCAAGTCGTATCAGCTTGGGGTTTGTTTTTTCTAATCATATCCTCTCAAATTGTTATCAAATGGTAGAATTTCTGACCAAACAATTATAAGTTCGAATAGGGGATAATTAATACTAAAAGACTTGCTCATTTTCGGAGTTCGTATGGATGGTAAACTCCTGTGTTTGATCGTTTTTAAAATCATCGTTTGTTCAAAGTTCGTAAAACAAGTTTGTGAGTGACGTCGAGAAATGCGGTCAATTCATTTCTTCACATTTCATTCATATATGCCTCTATATTTTCTTTAAATTAAAAAAATTGATGTCAATGTTGAAATCTTTGTTTATTATGATCTTTCAAAAACGCCATTTTGTAAAATTTATTAGACTGGTCCCGCGGAGTTACTTAATTACAACGGAAATAATTCATTCAAAAATTGTAAACCAGTCAATCACGTGATCCGAAGAGAAAAATAAGCGGGAAATTTGAAAAAATACGATAAAAAATTTTAAAAAAATATAGCAACGCGGTTGAGCGGGATAGCGACGCGGTCAGTGCAATAGGACAGCGGGAAATTGAAATAGCGCTGAAAATCGCGGCGCTAAAACGGCCTGGGGAGAACACTGTATGACATGAGGTTTTTTTCAGTTTTTAGACAGTCTCAGTATATAATGTTACAATCCCAGCATATGGTTCATATTCCTTATGGAGAGTTGTCTCATATCATAACACATCTTCTTAAAGTCTACCTAAGTTAAGGAAATGTCACTATCCTGTCTGAGACCTGAATTATACTCATGTTGAAAAGTAACCCTACCTATATTCAGTACTCATACTTGTTGCTGTATATTTGGGTAATTTTTTTTCATCATGAAAAATACATTTTAGTAAGAAATATTTTTGCTGTAAAATAATTGACCTTTTATATGACTGTATGTAGATAATTTTTGTCTTTCCTGCAATGAAAATCACATAAAGTGAGACATAGGGATTATAATTCCACAATGAGGTTGTAAACTATTTGTATAAAGCTTTTTATTTCAGGAAGTACAAGACCTGGATTCTTCATACAATGTATACAGATGTGTTATGATACTAAGTTTCATATATTGATATGTTATGTTGCATAGTATATGGGATCATTACAAGATCTATATATATATATATATATCAATCAGAAAGTGTTCACCTGACCTTGACCTCATACTTATGGATCAGTAATCAAGTTTCAAGTTTATGTTGTTACACAGTAGGTCAACTATATATGGTTTATGGAATGCGATTATAAAGTTTATATATGTCTGACTTTCATGGTTCATTTGTCAATGGTCTGTTTCTTAGATACTATAAGCAGCAGGTGACCTATATTTGGTTTATGGAATGATTTTAAGGTGTACATGTCTGTCTGGCATGTGTCAAATGACCCTGACCTCATATTCATGGTGCATTAGTCAATTAACAGGTCTATTCCCAAAGTTATCACAAAAATGTCCCCAAAAAAATCAACCAAAGGTGATCTTCTATTTTCTGTCATGTGGGCTGTTACGTACTCAAAGACTACTGTAGTTATTATTTCACTAAGTCGTAATTGAAATAACTAGGAAACTGGAATCCTTAAGTGTAAAGTTTTCATGACTATATCTAAGGGTTCTCATTATTTCCTGATTACTATGATGGGAGATTGGCTCTGACTATTTGATTTTAAGGTATATATGTTTGTCTGGCATGTGTCATGACCTTGACCTTATTTTCATGGTGCATTGGTCAATTTACAGGCCTATTCCCAAAGATTAATACAAAAGAGTATTTTCTACCTTATCCATATGGGCTGTTTAATTTTAAAGACAAGTTAATATTGTTTCACAGAGAAAAGCCATGACAAAAACGAATAGGAAACTGGCATCCTTAAGGGTAAAGTTTTCCTGACTGTATCAAAGAGTTCTCATTATTTCCTGATTTACATGTTGTAAGATTGGCTCTGACTATTTGTTCTCACACACACGGTGACACACCTTCTGTCACATGATCGAGTCTAAGAGCACAATAATCATATTACATAATTGGAATCAGTTTTTTTTTTATAATATATCACTGTCAAGAAGTAGATTTTTTCAGCAATTATATTTTCATCTGTGTCCGTAATAACAATGCAGTCCCATTAACAACATAATTATTTTCTCCCCGATATTACCTAAAAGGAAATAGATGATCATTATGTGTGTTTCTTGTCATAATCAAGATTTCATAAGATCATTCTCTGCACAGATTTATGAGTTTTCAGATTATCTTTCTATGTAAAGAAAATTATACAGAAAAGATTTGATATGTTTTTCACTGATAAGTTTATGTTGTAAAAGGTTTTCAATTTTCTGACAAGATATTAGTTATTTTTTGTGTTAACTTTGACTCTGGTACAGAAATCGTGTTCAAATATCATGAGTGATAAAATAATTTTCTTTTTTAAGTTTCAATTTCCAATGAGTTATTGCCTCTACACCTGGCTATGCCTGGCACACAATGTTACATATGTTGATTTGGTAGGGTTTTATCAGAGCTAAGTCAGTAACAGACACAAAGCATTGTATACAAAGTTTTTACACTGCATAACTGTAAATTCTACCACCATTTTTGTTGGGTTTTTTTTAAAATAAGATATAACATATAACAGTCCGAATTCTATTTCCTCAAAATTACCTCTAGATTGCACAACCTAATTTGTTTATCATGAAAATGGAAACCATTGTTTGAATGATGCACTGTCATTTTAGCTCTTGAAGACCATTATAATAAATGTATATCCACATCAGGCATGATATTACAATCCTTACATGACAGTTGTGTTTTAAAATACAACTATCTACTAGTTATAAAGCATCATTTAATGTACTTTTACACATTTTATCAACTTCAAAATATTGTCTGAATTTTCAAAAGATAAAAAAAAACACCAAAAAAAAGAGTTATTTGAATATTTTGTGGAAGGGTAAGAACAAATATTTTTTTCCCATATATAGAATAATACCTTTTTTCAGAGTTTGGGTTTTTTTTGCGGGGGGGGGGGGGGGGGGTAGGGTATGGGGAGGCAAATGTATGTTGCCCCTACTATTATCTACAGTTTTGTTAGCTTTTCATAAAGAGGCAGTAGTACACTTTTTATTGGACTTTGAGCCTTTCACTAAGTCCCAGTTAATCAGCAGTACACCAAATTAGATCCTTTTATTAAGAGGTAGCGAGAACTCCAAATTAGAGACTATCTTGAAGAGAAAGTATTAAAACAAATTATAGACTTGGAGCCTTTCATTTTAAGCAGTAAATACCAAGTTTTAGACTGAAAGCTAGCCATCATTAAGAGGGCGTAAAACACCAAATTGTAGACTTCAAGCACCTTTCATTAAGAAATAGCACACCATATGAAAATAAAATATGGAATTACAGCTTTTCTTGGTTTTTGCATTCTTCTGAATTTTTGACAACTGATTCCATCAGAAAGGGGTAAATGGTAGAACTTGAATAGTTTGAGGAAGAGGTAAATATCAATGAGATGACCACTACTTTCTTTATACCTTCCTGGCTCAAATTTTGTTTTTAAACCTTAAAGACTGGAGAGTGTATCCCTGTATGATAATGTGTCCTTCAGGTGACTGATTGGTCTAAGAAAGTACTACTGTAATCACTAGCCTGTAAGTCAACGCTGAGGTTGTGAGTTTCAAACCACACTACTGTTGGAGCACTCCCTCATATCTTAATTGACTTAGATTGTCAGTTTTACTATCGTAGGCCCATGGTTTTCTCTGTACACTCCATCTTCATCCACCAATAAAAACTGGCTGCCACACTGAAAGAGCCAAAATTCAGTGCTTGAAAGTGGCGATAAAAATAGAAAATCAAGTCTACTATATGATAATAGCTGAAATACTGACATAACTTATATATACTAAAGGGGTCTGTTGTTGGGGAGACTAAAACCCAGACTTTGGATTGTTATTTTAAAGAGAAAGTAATTTAGGTAACTCCTCCATGGACATTTGTAGCCATCAATGATGTAAGGAGAATACTTTGGCTGTACTGTATACACTTTGATCAGAATTAGTTGGGTCACTTGGTACATTCCCAAACCCATGCATATTCATTGCTTGTTGATCATGATAAATTAGATTTTTTTTTGCATATCTAACAAAATCACAAGTTGAACAATTAAGAACAAATTAATAGATTAAAATTAAAGTACATTCATATATTAAAACAAGTTAGGTACATGTTAGGATATTCTGATACTGGCTGATTATTTTTTTATAAGAAACAATTAGGTAACAGATGAAGAAATTTTTTAATGACCATGTTTCATCAATTATTTAGAGACATACAAGAGAATAAAAGAATATTTTGTGTCCACGAAAAAACTTATATTAGGCAAAGTGCTGACCTATTTTACCTGATCTCAATTGTTTTATGGAACCATTTATTTACCCATTTACCCTACAGCCAGTTGCTGCATGAAGATTTGATCTCACTGTTGACTTTAAAATGGACATAGAATGTTATAAAGTTTTATTGAAGAGGATCTCATGAAACAGGAAAATTTTGTCAAAATGCAGAATTTTACAGATTTTACAACTCGAAAATCATTAAACTTTTCTATCTAACAGTAGCAACAGGGCCACTTCTAAATACTTTTGATTCAGAAATAATTGCATGTATTTATTATTGTGATTTGTAAAAATGAACAGAAATGCGATCAGATGTAAAGTGAGTTCCAATTATTTGGATACTTTGACAACAAGTCACAATATTCCCATACTATGGGTACTATTCCTTAAATTGCTTCTAGACAAACATGACATCTCCATTTTGCTTCCAATCTGACATCAATGGACTTTAAATATGACATCTCCATTTGCCAGACATTATGAATGTTTGACCTGATATGACAGAAATAGTAACATGATATGGTTCCATATGGGGTTGTTCACCTTAAAGGATATATAATGAGTGAAAGTTTTGTCCAAAAGTGAGATCAATAGAAACTTAGTATAAGTACAATGCATTATATGTCCTCCTAAAATTTCAGCAGATTGCTATTTTTTTTTTATATTTATAACTAAAGGCATATTTTAATCATGCTGTATAGTTATATTCACTCAGCTTCCCAAGCCTTATGAAAAAAATGAAGATACTAGAAGATGTGGTATGAGTGCCAATGAACTCTCCATCCAAGTCACAATTTGTAAAAAGTAAACCATTAAAAGTCAAAGTAAGGCCTTCAACACAAAGCCTTGGCTTAAACCAAGCAGCAAGCTATGAAGGACTGGGGCCCTTAAAGTCAGTTGGACCAGAGAATTATTTCGAGATACATGTAGTTCGACTCAAATGAAAACTGGAAGTTTGACAGACCAAAATAAATACGGATGAATATGTTCAGTGGTTGTTGTTTGTTTTTATATAAAAAACGAGAAACAAAAACATTTATGAACCACATCAACAAACGACAACCACTGAACAATGAACCACATCAACAAACAACAACCACTGAACAACAGGTTCCTGTACATATCAGAAAAATACTGGTATAATAATATGTAAACTGAATTTGTTTTAAGAATGTGTTCCTTTTGTTGTCCACATGTTTTCATTTGTTATTCTTTTCAGATGAGTGTGAGATATACTGTGATGAGTCCAAGTGTTTAGACTCCCTAGTCTGTAAAACAACAAGTGCCCCGTCATTAAATGATGTACAAAGTCTAGGTGCTTCTCCTTCTACTCGTAAGTATATATACTGTAGTAACCTAGCCATACTTAATGAATCCAGGTCTTTATAAAGACTGTGTCGTATTAAGACTCCCTTGTCTGTAAAACAACAAGTGCCCCGTCATTAAATGATTTACAAAGTCTAGGTGCTTCTCCTTCTACTCTTAAGTATATATACTGTAGTAACCTAGCCATACTTAATGAATCCAGGTCTTTATAAAGACTGTGTAGTAAAACAACAAGTGCCCCGTCATTAAATGATGTACAAAGTCTAGGTGCTTCTCCTTCTACTTGTAAGTATATATACTGTAGTAACCTAGCCATACTTAATGAATCCAGGGTTTTATAAAGACTGTGTCGTATAACCACTATTACACTTGTCAGAAATAAAGCCGGGTTGTCAAAAGACTCTTCGTCATATTGATTCCCTAGGCCTAAGCAAAACAGTGTTGTGTAAAGACTTTGAGTATTATGACATACTAAACTAGTCGAAAATAAAATGGGGTTGTCTTAAGACGTTATCATGAGTCGCTGTGTCATCTACTTTTTGTTTTATTCATTTGAAAGGAATAAATACATTGTAGACCTGATTTTGATAGAAAGTAATTATTTCTTTCTTTTGAAGATCAGTTTGTTGTAAAATTCAAGACTATGTTCAATTGTTCTATGTCTTTTTCTGTTTGATTGTTTCATTACTTTACAAAAAAGACTTGAACCGACTGAATTTCAGTATCTGAGCATGAATGATACTTCTAGGGCTATAGTCCTTGAGAAGCCTTGGAAATTTGAATCTCTTTGAGGTTTGAAACGCCCTGGATATCATACTACCATTTACTTACTATTGTAGACAGCGTTTAAAGAAATCATTGGTACATGTGACATGTGCATAGGATGCACCTACTTAAAGTGATCTAAAGTTATTGATACCACTGTACATACATGTAACAGGGACAATATCCATATCAAAGGTTCTATCGTCTAACCACAACTTTATCTGCACTTCATATAGTTTGTTCAACACTGAAGTGTCTGTTACAAACATCCCTTAATGACCCTGTAAACTTAGACAAAGTTGACAGGTTATTGCTAGAAACAAATGCATTTAATGTAGATGCGTGTTATAGTTTGCACTGTTTGTGTTAGCGACAAGTGCACTTGTGTGAAAAAAGTACAAAATACATGTTCACAACACTCTGGCGTAATATATGACTTTCAATTTGACTTTTTCCCAGTATGCTTTTTGCTGTGTCATTGACGATCATTGACATTGTAGCAGAAATTGACAAAATGTTTCTCATCTATTGGCTAGACAGTTTTAAAACCACATTATTGAAGGGCTGTTTTAAGTGTCCAACAGCAGTAAAAAAAAAAAAAGAAATGTAAATTAAACGAAATTAATTTTGTGAATTTATGCTCGTTCATGTAAGATCATATAATGGTTTTAGTACATGTTTATAGTAAAAAAAGAGTTGCTGTTTAGAAGAACAATTGTTTCTTGCAACAAAAGTACCTTTTGCAGTTCCCCCAAACTTTATAAAGGAATGCCAGCTTCAAAAATTTACAATATTCGATTTATTAGCATTAGCCTTCTGTTAGTTTAAAAAACATTTAATGAGAACATTTAGCAAGGAAAGGCTTGTGTAATTCTATCTGAATAAACAGGTAAAACGAAAACAAAGATCCGCTTATAACTACAGACAACATATGGAATGCCAAATTCTAATGCACTTGTTAACTTACGTCAGAAAATTCTGTTGGTAAACAATTGCAGCTTAGATATAAGAAGATTCTTCCAGACATTAAATTTAAGGTAAAACTGATATAGTCTTTACCGTATGGCCAGGTGAATGAGATGTGCAAATGAGAAAGTTTTCCCAGGCATAATCTACATTATACTACATTAGATGGGTTAGATGTACATAGGTGAAATGTTTCATTTCAGCTTGCTTGTTTTACAGGCCACAGCAAGCTATTACCATCATTTGTGGTCTGTCCGACATTGTTGTCTGTTAACTTTTACAAAAATCTTCTTTTCTGAAACTACTCCTCCAATTGAAATAAACCTTTTGCCCCCATGATGCTTAGGGTATCCATATTTTGAAAATTTGATCCCTCTCATTATCGGGCATGCATACCAACTTAACGCCACAACCCTAAAGATAGAACAAAGGGGTAAAATACCAGTACATTGTAGTTAAAACTAATAAAGATAGAGAAATGTTTAGAATGTCAAAACCTATTGACTAAAGTTATAGCAGCCCTTAAAAGATAATTTTTACTATTTTTTGGCATATTATGAAACCTTCAATAAAACGAGATGAGAGAAACTTGAAATAGAAAAACACATAACTTGTATTAGTTTGTACAAACTTTAGTGAACATTTTAACTTAGGGAGTAGATTCAGGAAGCATTTGATTTGCAGAATAATATATATACCTGGTATGCACTGAATCTCCCTAATGACTGAGTTACTATATAAGACTTGCATAGAATATACTATTTTAGTATGATCTTTCAATTTCTATGGTTTCACCTAGGGATTTGTATGAACTTTGGTGAATATTTATACTGGGGAGTATCATTCAGGAAGCATGTGATTTGCAGAATAATATATATATACCAGGTATGCACTGTATGAGTCTGTATCTCCTCTGACAATAGCTATATAAGACTTGCATAGAATATACTATTACAAATTGATCATTCCATTTCTACGGTTTCATCTAGGGATTTGTCTATTCCATTAATATTGGATAACATTTATTCAAGTGTTGCATTTCCTGAATACCTCTTGCAGGTGGCATCACTTTGTTTCCATTGAGGTTCACTTTTAAGTTTCTAAAAAAAGACATTAATAAAAGAATGATGAATACTCGTTACATATTTGAACTGAATATACCTGAGTTACATAATTTGTTTATTGATAAGTCCAATAAATTACAGTGCCAACATTTCAAACATTACATAACTAGGTTGATAAAGAATTTAAATAGTAGAACCCTTTACCTGGTTACATCCAGCACACAAGAGGCATGTTCTAGAATGTGGAGTGGGGTAGAGGGGAATAGAGTGGAACGGAGTTGCAGAGTGTGTGCTTGCATGGGTGTTTTTTATAATAACAAAATTGGATTGATGTAAAGCAATACAAAAATCATTAGATCATTAGATCATTATTTTGTAATAAAATAATATTTGAATAAGATAATTCGGATTGATGTTGGGATGCGTGGATGTTTGGTGTCACTTTTACACAATGTTTTTATACACAGTTGGATGTCATTGAGACCAAACATTCAGATTCTTGTTACCATTTTAAAGATAAACAAACATATCTTGTAAATAGGTTTGATTTTAAAACTCAACAACACTCCATTTCCTAACGCCATATTTTTACTCTATTCACTACATTCCAAGAATCCAGCACTCCACTCCACCTTTTAGTACATGCCAACACTAGATGTCTATCATTGCATGTCTTAGTTGTATAATGCATCTTTCATTTGATCTATATCATTTTACTTGTGGAGATGAACTTTCATACATTTTATCATTTAATTTAATTTAGACAAATTTATTGCTAGTCTGAGTAAAGGCATCCCCATTGAAATCAACATCATGATCTGAACACATGTCATGTTAAGATATTATTACACAGCAAGTAAAATAATAATTCTTTTACAAACTTGTACATGTGTAGAACATGAATTTTGCATAAATAATGTGTTACACCTTGAAAAAAGGAATAAAATTATTCAAATAAAATAATAATTGATCTCATTTTGCAGACAGATATCTTACTGTGTAAGACGAAAGGTATCTAGTGTTGGTTAGGTTTTTATATGAAGAATTTGCCCAAAAAAAATAACTTCCTTTTTCTGAAAAATGCCATCACCAAGTTCTAAAAACCCACAGTAATCCTATTTAAATGGAAATTTTATGTAAATTCTAATTTTCTGTTTACTTAACTAAATGATTACAAGATGTTTTCAATGATAAGTGATAATCAAATAAAAAACAAACTCTGTTTCAATGTGTTTTAAGCTCGAGAGACATAGGTTTGTGAAAAAGATAAAATTACCACATTTTATTGTATTAATGTCTTATAGAGGTATAAACAGGTCTATGATTAATCCCCATGTAATGGCTTGCATATTTAAGGACAAGGATAACAAGCCAGGCTGAGTTCACATAGCGGTCAATAGCTTTTTTCATATTGTCAGAATGTAAAACATAAATATTGAATGAATATCTCAAGGATCATCCAGTCTTGTCTGAAAGGTAATACATCTTCAAGATGTCTGATTACATAGGAGAAGTTATTAAACTATTTATTTGTTGTCTGGGTCTGGCTACTGTAGAATAGACCAAATGGAAATGATATTATCAATTCTCCAAATATGTTGGATAGGAGACAGATCTTGTAATAAAACATTGAATTGTAGTTAAATAACAAGGTTAGAATGAAAATGTCAGCTAGTCCTTCCTCATTATTTAATCAACAATGAATTGCTGTTGTCACATTTCAAATTTTTATCTGCAAAAGTGAGTCTGTCATGTTTAAATTTAATAAGTTTCAGAATGGTATCATAATATATGCTACTGTAAGACTGAGACAAGAATCAGACACTATGCAGGAAATTTCTGTTCTTCTGAATTTTTCGTTTCATTAATTTTTCTACCGTTTGTATGAGGATTTTGTTGTCATTTGAAATTATTCTACTCCCTAGAATCAGTGAAACTTAGGGTGAATGAAGTATTTTTGAAACAAGGCAAGATGATTGCAGTATAGCCCACTTTAAAAGTTGAGGTATAATTGATGTAAATAGGGAAACAGACAATTCTTTATTGCCTTCAAAACGTTTACTGGATTAACCTTATCTGATGGTGAGATAAGGATAATTTGTTCTTCAAAGCCAATACAAAACAGTCTGATATGGTGTTAACCTATATTTTGACAGCTGTCTTCAGGGATTCTGTACTTCTTACAAATGCTGGTGTCATTTCAAAGCCAAGTGCATTGCCTTTTTTGTGTTAGAAACCTTAGGGAAATTGTTATAAAATGCTGTTAATGTGTTTGAGCATTTTTGACAAACTGATAAAGTACTAACACAATTGTTGAGATATATTATTACATAACACAGTTGCATCAGTCTTCCCGTAATAACTTTATTCTCATTATCCAATGATTCATATAAGAACTATTATAGGACAGTCAGACACTGCTAGAGTCTCTTGTCATTTTTAATACATCCACTATAATTTCACATGTCAATGCTCCTAAGTCTTTATGTTTTATATTTAATCCAACCAAGTCAAAAATGGGACCATTCTCAGACGAAATCAATGAACTGTAATACTCATTTAACAAAATGTTTGTCTCTGGTTGTATGATCGTAGCTTCCCATTAACTGGTGTGCCATATTTCAGCACTTGAGGTGTTTAGTTGATAATCCTTGCCAATTATGGAAAAAGTTTTACAATTTATTTCCTTATCCTTTCAATCAGTTATATGTCTGAAAGTCTATAGCTTCTAAACAAAAGTACAAAAAAAATCTTACAAATCTCGTACATACAATCTGCTTCCTCTTTAAATTCATATGACAAGTTTTATTATATTATGTTTTGCATTATTTTGTATTCTTTAAATTTGATTTAAATCTTGTCTGTTAGGCTTAATTTAAAAGATTTTTCTGTCTAATCAGTTTCATACTTATGTTTTTTAGAACTTGCCAACTTATCAGTTCCCATTACATAGATCTGCAATTCTGTTTAAGGACCTGCCTACCTACAAACAAGTTCCCATTACATAGATCTGCAATCTGTGTTTTACCTGCCTTAATAGTTTCCTTTCATGCATGATTTACCTGCTAATTTGTTACCTTACATGTATGATTTACCTGCCTAAGTTTTTTCTTTTACATTATTTGAACTTGGAATTATTTTTAATTATGGAATTTGCATAATTTCTTGTGTTTAATTTTTTTAATAAATTCCATGTTTATTTGATATTATAATCCTTTGAGCAGTAAATAACACTTTCCATACAATGAATTTTGGTTAGATAGTGTTGTGTGCGACATAGTACATTCTATTGAAAATATACTATTTTCTTTGTAATAAAAAGTGTTGTGCGTAGCACAGAACATTTCTGTACATAAAAATCATGGAATTTATTAAAAAAAAATCAATAACAAGAAATCAAGCAAATTCCATAATTAAAAATAATTCCAAGTTCAAATAATAGCCTGTTAAATGTAAAAGAAAAAACTTAGGCAGGTAAATCATACATCATTACATATCAGATTTACCTGCCCAATTTGTTCCCTTACATGTAAGATTTACCGACCTAATTAGTTCCGTTACATGTACAATTTACCTGCCTAATTTAAGTTTCCCTATATGTAAATCTTGCCTGCCTAATGTTATAGACTGATTTTCCTATAAATGAGAAGGTTGTCTGACCTAGTTTGTACTTCATAATCAATAGGAAACCATATATTGATCTTTTCATATTTACCTGCCTAATTTAAGTTCCCTTATTTGTAAGTTTTGGCTGCCTTGTTTTAGACTGATTTTTAGTTTTGCCTGCCTTTATATAGACTGATTTTCCTATAAATCAGTAGGTTGTCTGACCTAGCCTGTACTTCCTAATCAATGGAAAACCATATATTGATCCTGTCTGCATGCTATCATAAATGTTAAACTGACTGACACACAAATGTACACAATCATTAACAGACATTTTATACAATAAATCATACTTTCTTTGCTTCTCAAACAAAAATTGACAATTTAAAAAAAATTTAGTGCAGTTTCATTTAATCTTTATCTGGCTCAGCTTGGGTTAGGTAACACCCAGTTATTATAACTGTAAGAAATAACACATCTTTACAATATTGTCAGACATACTAAAATTTATTTGACTAACTAATCAGACTTATTTTTTCTGGTCTTAAAGTGCATAATGGATTGTGTAGTCAAAACCATTTCATCAGGCTAGATAATCAGCCATATAAAAAGTCAGTCATAAAGGTGTGCTGTCTGAGAAATTTGTAATTTAAAAAAAAATGATGTGTTTGTGTAAAGACAAGATATGTTTTTGTTAAAATAATTACTGTTTAACTTATATCATTACCTACAGGTAATTTGAACAAAATATAACTTGCCAGGGATAATACCACAGGTGTGTACAATCTAGACATACGTCTGTTTGACAACACTGAGTAATGTCTGATGTGTTAGGTGTACCAGAGAATGGGTTTTTCCCCACTCAGCATCCCACTGTATAATTGTGTCAAGTCATTCTCATCAGTAGTGTAGAAAAACAGATTTATTCCAAACTGAAATGGAAATTAGTATGAAATTCTGAATTCATTCCATATGAGGTAAATTAACATAGGTCCAATAAAAAGGTAGTCAGGAAGTCTAAAAAAAAATATCTGGTATAAAATTACTCCGTCTAGACATGTAAACTGTATCATTTAGGTGAACAATTCCTGATGATTGTCAAAAAATACCAATAACATGAAAATTAAAAGTTGATAATTGTTGTATGGATATGATTGGTTTATCTCAGAGAAACAGCTGTCAGATCTAGCACAGAAAAGACATGAAGGCTAACACAGACATCTTACATAATTATACACAGTCTGTTCTAAATTGATAAATTTTGACAAAAGGTAGAGTCCACAATTTAATCACCAGAAGGTCATAGGTAAGATACTAGAAATTGTTTGTTTTCTGTTGATTAGAATTGATATGACTGTCTGTAAGCTTCACAGACAACCTTTACATTGTAATGATAGTTGCACCCTCTAGACTAGAGAATTGATGGAAGGTTTATTTTGGGAAATAAATTAACAGTTTTAAGAATTTGAAGGAAGTTAAACTTGGAGCTACCAAGAATACACAAGGCGTAGGAAATATTATTTTTTTTAAATCAAAAATAAATGTGTGTAACTGTGAGGAATTATTTAAGGAAATGATAAATTTACGTGTGGAAATATCTGTTATACTATATCTATAAGAAGGAATATGGATACTTTAATCAATTTTTATTAAGTAGAGCAATATAGTTTAAGGAAGTTAAGACATGTGATTGATTTGCCTTTTGATGGGGTAGCTTACAACCCAGTTTTATAGTTGAATGTTGTCTTGGTGTACTAGAATTATAAAACAAACGGATAGTTGAAGTTTATCTTGGTGTACTAGAATTATTAAACAAACGGATAGTTGAAGTTTATCTTGGCTTGGTGTACTACCATTATAAAACAAACGGATAGTTGAATTTTATTTTTACATGGAACAATGAAATTTGATATTTGAATGTGTGTATCTATGTATGAAGAGTCACTCAAAAACTCTTAAAATTGATAGTATTTTGTTACACTTGTTTTTCGAGTTGGATTACAGACTTTAAACTTATTGATAGACAGTGCAAAAAGGTTCCGATCAAACAATACCATAGACAGGGGTCATTAAAAATTTATAGAAAATGACTGTATATTATATTCTAAGTGGACATGGAAATACTATACTTGGTGGAATAGGCATGAACCCTATGTAAAGATAACCTGAGTATTGTGAAATTATAACTAGTTAGAGACAGACAAATAAGTAAGTCCTTAATTTTTAGTCACAAATCTGAACAAAAAGTTACTTTGATTCTAAATATTGACTTTGGTATTAATGGTAGTTTATAGATAATTATTTAGCTACAGTAAATTGGTGTTATATATAATGTAATCATTGTTTATTTTTAAAAGCATTGTTAAAGTTTTAGTCTGACTGAAATATGTGCAATTAAAATGTCAACAGAACTAATAAAAACAGTCTGTGGCCAATCAAGAACTTTTCCTAAAAAGGGGGGGTGGGGGGCAGCTCAAGTCATGCTTCAATGATTCCCTATATAATCAACTAATTTTTTTCCACTTGATTTGATAATTTGTCCAATTTTAAACATTTGTGAACTTAGTTTTTAACTAATTTTTTATTAACCCCCCCCCCCCCCCCCCCCCCTTACAAAAATCTTGGATCAGCATCTTCTGTGGGTTATCTGGAAACGTTATCCTGTTCCTATAAATCGTACAACCTGTACAAAAAGGGGGAGGGGGGTCTGTGGGTTACATTAAAATCTTTTATCAAGTAACAATAAATCTCATCATGTACAAAAGTTGTGTGTGTTGTGGGGAGAGATAGTGGTTTACCTTTTATCCTGTTTAATCAGGTCTCCACTGAGCCTAATGTAGAAAAGAGACCAAGCCAAGCAAACTTCCATAGAAACAGGGTATTCAGAAAGATTGTTTTTTCTGGTAATAAATATTCCCTTCCCTGATCCATTTTGTTCCAATCTGTTGTAATATGACTGTTTACTTTTTGATTGTTGCCACTTGGTATCACATTATTTAATAGGCAATAGGAGAACACATTATCATACCTCTGGTTATTGGATTGTGATTTCTCAAGGACACTGCTGTCATTTGTAACATAATATGTCAAATTTTGTTTATCTACAGGTAGTATTTATGTGGAGATAGCTTATCTTCAACAAACATAATATGCTGCTAATTGTTCACAAAATAGTGAAAATTGTATGATAAAATCCATAGATAAAAACAAATGTATTTTTTCTGTGTTTCAACTATTGACTTTCTTTGATTTGAAAATTAGGTGAACAAAATTTGCTGTTCTGTTTCTTAAAATTTTGTTGCAAGTATGAAAATCTAATTAGGAGTATTTCTCCAAAAGAATATTTGAAATTTACCATCACTCCTTTCACCCCCCCCCCCCCCAAAAAAAAAAAAAGGTTGTACTGACAATTAAAAAATTGATCTTTGAATCTGATAGACATCCATTTTCTCCTGTTTTAATTGATGAAATATGTAATTGAACTCTAGTGAAGACAGTTTATCACACAGGAACTTAAGAATAGTTCAGCCAACTTTTAGTTAGTGATGCATCAACAAATGCAAGGGTTATAAAAGATTAATCCTTTATGTTATAATTTACAGTTTTAAGTGCGTTTTAATATTCATGACTTATTATGGAATATTGAAAACCAGCAAAAAAAAAGAATACTGCATAGAATTAAAGCATCTCCTGTATTTTGCGCAGTACGAATACCTTTATGTATTCTGTTTGATCAGAGAAAAATTTGCAACGTCATTTTATTTGATTTAGTATGAACTTTACTGACACTCAAGTACAGAAAAGCTACTTGACTATAAAGCAATATCCAAATCCTGTTACATATTTTTGGCACGGTTGAATAGAGTCCAAAACCAGGATATAATTATTTAAAGTATGGTGGGCGGGTAGTGAAGTTTATATGTACATGTACTTATTTTGTGTAATCATCTGCTGTGTATTCAGAAATTATTGCAATGTTTTTATTAATGCCAAAAATGTGACAGGGTTATGATTGCAATAATTTAAACTGGCATTTTAAAAATTTTAATATGAATTTAACAGGATTTTACTCAACTTGGAAAAAATAATAATCAGAATTTTGTCTAAAATGACAAAGTTCCAATAATTTCTGAATTTACAGTATTACAGTTTTCTAACCAATATGTTCCTATCCCTAAAACTGTGCTGAAAGATTGCACACACGTAGAAAATTTACAACTGCTTTTATGGAAATTTTTTGTAGAATTTTCTTTTTCCACCCATGGGTTGATCATTTTCATCAAATTGTGTTGAAATACGAAAGACATGCTTGTGTTAAATTGAAAAAATTGGAAGCATTTTTTTATAAAATTCTATAAATTTTAAAGGAAGTTTTACATACTAATTTGAAATATGATCAACAAAAAGATCAAAATTTACAAAATTTACAAAAAAATGTTGATTGGCATAGCAACATGTGTAATCTGGCAGTATATATGTGCACCTGTGAATTAATTACCTCTGCCATATGCCCACTGCTTAGATATTTATAAATATAGATTTACTTGCAGTACAACTGTCTGTTTCACTTACTTAACCTGGAATATAACAAAATTAACCTTGATAAAATCATCCCCTATGGTCTAGAGAAAGTCTGCTAAAACTAGACCAATACCATGACAGTCAGAGTTTCCACAAGATGTGCAGTTTAAAGTCTGGGAGGATCTCCCATACCTAAGGTGTGTGGATCACAGAGTTTTGAAAAAAAAAGGGGGGGTGCACCTGCCAATATTTAAAGTAATACAAAGGAACTATGCACTGAAGGATGCTGTTTTTATTGCACACTGGTAATGCATATCTTCGTAAGCAGTATATTGCACACTGGTAATGCATATCTTCGTAAGCAGTATATTGCTTTTAGACCTATGATTTTGCTACCATGCTGACAAAATTATGGTATGCAAATAATTTTTATTTTCAAAAAGTTTTAAACAAGGAAATGGTATCACTTTGATAGTGTTATTGGAAACTGTTGAAGTTTGTTTTAGGCCTTATTACAATGAGCTTCATGTAAAAGACAAAGAAAGTTTTAAATAAAAGTATACTGTATGTGTAACAGTTGATCAGGTGGGGAAAACCTAAAACTTTCTTTACAAAACAGTTTTTTTGTATTTCCATTATCAATACTGATGTTTGATAAAGTTTCAGTATATTAACATCATTATAAAAAAGGCATGACATATACATTCTCCATGTTAATATATTTATCTCTATATCATTTCTTTGCACATCTATATATTTGCATTTATATCATGATTTATAAAAAATCTTTTCAATATAGAATAACGCAAATCAGTTTGAAACTGCTTAGTCAGATACATTATTGGTCTATGAATATCATGTCAGCTGCATTCACTAAATTGCATTAAAAAAATCAAAGCTTGTGTTTTCTTCTTCAGTGATAGGTTCTCTCTGTTGTATTGATGTTAAGATGTCTGTGATCATTAAAAGTCAAAGGATGAAATTCCTGTCTGCTGGAATGTGGATTGTTTGATATACACCCTGCATATATTGATTTAAAACTGAACCTAATCTTTGTGTTGGGAATATATAACTTGATAAATGTTAGAATTGGGTGTAATCTAGGAACTTATAAAAATGTGGAGATGTATGAAACTAAGAGACTTCATCAATTTCTAAAAAGATTTCTTTTGAAAAGTTGTAGATATTGAAACATACAGATAAAAAAATGTTTTTGACAAAATCGTGGAATTTCAACAATGAGCAGCAAGACAGAATTTTGAAATGCTTTGTTAAAAAGGGTACTCAGTGTCACATGTGTTACACTTATTAACTAAGCTTGCATCTAACAAAATTTTGTTAAAAAATTGCCAGACAGCACCAATTGGACTTACATTCTTAAAGCTGATGTGGGTTAGTTCAATACAATGCTAGATTGATTGTTTGTAAGTTGGCCTAACATCAAGTGGCACACACAAAGTATGGCCTAACATCAAGTGCCACACACAAAGTATTGCTTAACATCAAGTGGCACACACAAAGTATGGTCTAACATCAAGTGGCACACACAAAGTATTGCTTAACATCAAGTGGCACACTCAAAGTATAGCCTAACATCAAGTGGCACACACAAAGTATGGCCTAACATCAAGTGGCACACACAAAGTATAAAAGAGGAATAAAAAGATTTGTCAAGAAACGTTATTTCTTAAAATCAGATCTAGAGGGGAACCCTTGTCGAGTTTAATATTTAAACAATGCATATTTTCTAACAATTTCTAATCCGAACATTGCCTTGTTTGTGGCCAACAGCCTTCCTCCCTTTTTTCCAAAATTGTGCATCTTTTTCTGTTTTGTTTTCTATGCATTCATTGTATAATGGGAATACTTTATTGTTATATGATAGAATTGAAGCATATCCCAATTCTTTGATCTCTTTCAAAGATTGGATCTATGACAAATCATAATTAATAAAACAACATAATTTCAAGCAACAGTTTGAAAAAGAACCCTCCCATTACTTTTTCAGTTTGTTCATTCAGTACAACATTACTGCTTCAAACTAAACCGCCTTCAAATAACTTTTGTCAATGCAGATGATGAATAGAAATAAATGCTGATGTAACAAAACTTCTAGGCAACAATTAAAAGAGACCTTTAATTGATGTTTTGAGCATGGTTGATTTCAGTTTAATGAAAGTGTTTAGAAATAAAATTAAAACATCAATAACTTGGAGTTGAGTTATAATGACTAGTTGATTATCTAACAGTTGTTTTAACTGTTCTCTTGGAACATAGACTTTTATTTATTGTTCATGCATTTACTTGGAAAAACCTGTATTTTTTGCGGGGATGTTTAATTCCATTAGTAGGCAAATACAGAATTAATTTGCTATCCAGAAATCTTTGTTTGCATGATGCCAACACAGTTAATTTTTTTATCTGTGTCATCACAAAAAGCAGACAAATTTAATATGGAGCTATAGAGACTTGAAGTTAATTTTAGGACTGCAGACAAATACAATAAGCCTTGGGAATGGTTTAGTAATCCTCTTTTAGGCTTGGCCAAGTGCTTCTTTTGATCTTCATCAGTCATATTGGTAATGTCTTTTTGTGGAAAATAATAATGGCAATTGTCTGATGGTAATCATCCACCAGTCTGGCTATGTATGCTTGTATCGGAGATCGCTTTCAAGACAAATAAACGAGCCATGCTTATTCCAACTATTGATTCTTCTACTGTTACCAAAGCGTAGATAAGTGCTAACAAAAATGTCCCATGTCTGATGAATTTTTCCTGTAATTATATCAATTTTTTGTTTGATTCGTATCACTTCAAAAAGACATGTGTTTTATATACCATTAATGGCTCCTTTTGTAGATTTTAGGAAAATATCACTTTGGATTGTTTGTGAGTCATACTAGCTTAGGCGTCCAAAAGAAGAAACAAAATGCTTTTTATTGAAAATATCTGGAGAAGTTGCAAGATGCAAGTCTGTTACATGTTCATAATTATCCAAATATACATTACAGAGCTGATTAATATTTTTTTGATGAGTTGAGAATGAGTCAAGCAGGATCCTTTATTTCTGGCTGGATTCTTTGTCTGAGTGTGGCTTTAATGTTGGTTCTATGACTTTATCAAGGTTTGTTTTAGGTTAAGGTTTTTGTCAAATGATTGATCCTCAAAGCATCACCAAAGAGATATGGCTTGTCATTATTATTGACATCTGCTGCAGTATAACCTGGGTACAATTTCTGCTATTAGTCTCATCTTTGTAGTTTTAGTCACTTTATCAATGCTGGGATGAAAGGATTCAGGACCTCTTAAAATTGTTCATAACGAAAAAGTAAAATAACAAAAATACAGAACTATGAGGAAAATTCAAAACGGAAAGTCACTCATCAAATGGCAAAATCAAAAGCTCAAACACATCAATAGTAGAAAAGTGAATACCAGCTTAACTTTGAAGGATGTACGTCATTAAATTAAAAGCATTTATTTTTTTCCCTAAAACAAAACCACAAGTTGAGGAAAAGACGGATATCAAATTTGCCGTAAGACAGGTTTTTTTTACTCCTTTATTAAAGTCACCTTATTTAATTCACCTTTCAAACAAAACTACACATTTACATTAATGTCACCTGAAGCAATAATGGATGCATATCTTTGTGTGAGGCCTACATGTTTGATCACAATCATAATACTGAATAAAAATATCAGTGTGTAAGGTCAATGACCTCATGTAATTCACTATTGAATTCTCTTTTTACATTTGGATTTTTGATGTGCCATAAAAAACCACTATAATGATGCAAATTGTTTTATCACCTTCCATTAAACAAGAATGTTCCTCGCATGTGTTTGTGCTAGATATCAGATAATAGCTACTTCTGTTTTAGCATTGTTTGCAATACTCCAAAATTACCTTTGCTGGGGTCTTTCTTCTAGTAATTATCAGTATAATTTGCTACTGTTTTAAGCTGTCTAAAAAGACTTTTCTTGATGTAATCGAAGATTAATTTGATGCTGAATGACAAGATATTTATTTCAATCAATCTACACAGTAGGAAATTGTCTTTGAATTTTTATTCATGAGACAATTTATTCACCCGATATGACCTTGAACAGTCTACAGTGTATTTAAATAAAGATTGTCTTCTTGTCAGAGTAGTTTATAAGATTTTGTAGATAAAAATCTCCAATTGTAAAGAATAGTATAAATATAGACACAGTTATGTAGGTCATTACCGTATTCTCTCTAAATCCATGTTCTTACGGAGTTTAGTGGACCATTCAGTTTGTAATGTGTCCTTAAACACTTCACTGACCTTATACAGTCTAATTAAGACAGTTGTTATAAAAGAATAAAACTCTCACTTGAAGATTGATTCAGTTTATTTTTGAAAATTATCCCCAAATGATAGGCTCTTCCAACTAAGGGGGGGGGGGGGGGGGGTGAATATTTAAGAAAAAAACTTACAAAGGCAGGACAGGAGTTTTGAGTACTATAAAGGCAGGATGACAACTAAATTCTAATGTTAGTTTGAAAAGGAAATATGAAGTAAGGTCTGTAAGGTCTGGCCTCAGTGACTAACTGATTAGAATTGCCAGTCTTCATGCCAAAGTTCTGTTGCTCCCCAGAGATAATCTTACTGTCTGTGCCTATTTGAACTGGCCATCATGGATGCAACCAACTTCCTTCCAATTGTGGTTCCTTAAATTTATATGACTTTCTTGAAAAATGGAGAAATTTTTCAGACATATTAGTCATTAAATGTCTGTTAGCTATTTGACTTGAACCTTGAGGTTTTTGTGGTCTAAATGGGAATTATGTTACTCAGTCTATAATCTCATTAACACAAACTCTTATACAGAAGCAAGTATAAAAAGGTTGTGGTAAAACTCCCATGGAGATCAACAGAATGAAAGGTTTGAAAGTTAACAACTAGCAGACGTGCATCATTTATTTGCATTATAGTTCATTGAACTGTTATACCCTTCCCTTATAATGGGAGACATTAATACAATCTAAATATGGGAAAAGCTTAATAAATTAAAGAATCAGACCATAAATTTGCTTTCATTTTATGAAAATAAAACATATATATGGATAAGTCTGATTACTCATTGAAAAGTTAACTAATAGAAAAGTACATTTCATTTTCAACTTGTGTGGTTGACATCATCTCACCAAAAGTTATATATGAAAAGTGCAAAAAGGACAGGTTTTAAATTTTTTAAATGTTACAGTGATGATTTTTCATTCAGACATTTAATTTACACATATGTATAACCTAGTTCAGAAAAAAGTAATCTATTTATCAGCTGAACTAGATTTCAGTTAGTACAATGTTTCATGTTTTCTATCATTGCTTGCAATGTTATCAAAAATACAGATTAGATATGTCTTCTCCATATAAACACAATGTAAAGCAACCAACAATCAATCAATCTATTTCAGAAGGTCCAATCTGTTGATTTTTACCACTTTTTCTAGTGTTTTGCTGCTACATCACTTTCCCAGATATAGGACAATGGTAACATGTTGTAGGTTATTGGATTTGTCTTTGCATAAGGTCCAATCTGCTGATTTTTACAACAGGTTCCAATCTTGAGCTGTTACTTTCCCAGATACAGGACAATGGTAACATGTTGTAGGTTATTATCCAAAGCATGTTGTCAGATGGTTGTCATTTTATCTTTATATTTATTTTGACTAAAGTTAGATCCTATCATGTCTCTTTATAATTTGGCTTTTAACTACAGGCCTGAGTATGCTGACCTGACCATGGATATGAGTCCTTACTCATTGTTGGTTATGGCCATATGCAGACATTTTATTGTGTAAATATTGGCTCTCAGGTCCTTTCATGGATCATTGCAACCATTTCTCATCTCTATGCTTTTTTTGTAAAGTCTGCACATAGAGGTTAGCCTTGGGACCAAAGAAAACTGACTGGATAACTGTGCTAACTTTTAATTGGAGATGTAAAATGCAAATTTAGTAAAATATACTACCTAGGACTCTGCTCATTGTTAAAGGCTGTACAGTGACCTATAGTTGTTAATTTCTGTGTCATTTGGTATCTTGTGGAGAGTTGTTTCATTGGCCATCATACCACATCTTCTGTTTTATATTGAAGTATAACTTGCAAAAATACTTATTAGAGTTGAATTTTGAGCAGGTTTCACTGTATATAAATATGCCATAGCTATACACTGATCTGCACCTATCTTTGCTTTTTGTATAAAGACAGGTGAGACTTGTTAACATATAATTCTTGAATAACACACAATCCATCAAAACATATCTGATGACGTGCTAACTGTGTAGCCCAAGGGCACAATTTTCTTTTTAATTTATTAGCTGTTTAATAATGGGACATTTGTATTGTAGCTTTAAAAAAAAATTAAACATGTTGAATATCAGATATAATAGTCATTTGTTAAAGTTTTCAAACAAGCTTTTGAATACCACATACTGTAATTTGAACTGGCTTTCCTATCTATTTACTGTATTTCATTAATATTCCTTGGATACCAATTTTCATGGGTACATGTGAACCACAAATTTAAACATTCAATACAAAACATTTTTTTTTGTAAGCTCTGTATACAGAAATTGTAAATGTTCACAAAAAAGCAAGTTTTTCTCAATCCACAAAAATTGAAGCCCTAACAGTTAGTCATTTTAAAACCTAGAAATCATTTAGTTGTTACACACAGTTGCATTTGCTTCAGTCTGACTCAATGGTATCTAATAAGCAAATCGTAACTATTACATGAGTCTTTCACCACTTCCACAACTGACTATTTTCTTGCATACTTTATGTAATAGATGTCCGCGTGTGAATAAAGAATGCTCCAGAAATAGAGGTGCCCAACCAAAGATCCTTAAAGTTTCTATGGAACTTACTTCAGAAAATTTATGGACTACAGTGATATGTCCACTTTCGATTTCAGCTCAAATCCCATGAACCTAATAAAACGCTGAAATCAAACGGACCTAATATAACATATTTGGAAGTGCCGAAGTTTTATTTCCTGCATGAGAGTAGTTCAGGTTTCGTAAATTGCTGTCGGGTAATCTGTCTGTATAATAGTACAATGTTATCACTAGACATCTAGTTTCATGATAAATTTTGTGTATTGCAAAGATGACACATAAGTTGTATTTTTGTTTTATCAAAGCAACTGTATGAAACTGTAGAATGCTGTCGCCTGATGGTTTATGATAAATAATATTGTCATATCATTAGTTATGATACCTTATGGTACCATTGTGATATCATCTTAAAATATATAGACGGTTCTGAACGAAACTTTGATGGGAATTTGAGAGTGAGAGAAAAATAGAAAAACAATGTTTGTTTAGACCTTACAAGGGGAAGCGCATCTCCAATCTAGTACTCCCAGAATACATTGGGAGTCTAACAATATCTGAACAGAATCTGATAAAAATAAAGTGAAGTTGTAAACTCAGTAAAGCCAAAAAAATTACCTTTTCAAATATGGTTCAGATGGTTTGGACTTAACTTGTTTAAATTTATTTTCTTCTATATATTTTAGAGCTAAGTATAACGTCCATTATCACTGAACTACTACACATTTTTGTTAAGTGGCCAGATGAAGCTGCCTCTGGGTGTGTTATTTTCCAGCTGCATTGAAGACCCATTAATGGCCTTCGGCTATTTTCTGCTCTTTGGTCAGATTGTTGTTTCTTTTGCACATTCCCCTATTTCCATTCTCAATTTAAGACCGGTTTTCATGTCTTTTATCTGGTTTAGACTTGAACAGATCTAAGGATAGGGTAATCAATGACAGTCTTCTTTAATTTACCTCAAATTAACACGGAAATCATACATAATTTCTGTTATGTAATAATGTGTTGTTTCGGGCTGCTCATTACATAATGTCAGTCTAAAAGAGAATTTCTAGTCAATAACTGCACCCATTGTTTGTGTGAATGCTTTGTCAGTATGGTTTTTGAAAGAGGCTGGGAATGGGTTATCCCATATTTGTTTGTTAGAATAACATTATCACATGACCATTGAGGTTTACAGCTAGCAAGCAAAAGAGTAGCTAATTCCAAGTGGTGAAGTTGAAATCACCCCTTTGTTAATTTTACAAACCCCATCATGATCTGCATACCCTTCCAAGGCACTTGACATCAGCACCAGTTCGTTGTTAGGTTCATGTTGCTCAGTATTTAGTTTTCTATGTTGTCAGCTATTATGAGGATCCCTTAGTCTAACCTCACATGATGAAATCAGTTTATCGAAAGTAAAATGTCTCAGTTGAACAAGGAACAATTTCCATCAGTAACAAAGTCCCTTTCCTCCCTGTCTGCCAGTTGTACCTGGTTTCCATTTAAGATTAAATCTAGTAAAGAGAAGACATCTGTCAGTCAGACATTATATTATTAATCATTTATGATAAAATCATATTTATATATTTGAAAGTAGTTAATCATTTATGTGTGTATGATGAATATTACGGATAATAGAAGTAAAACGAGACACACATTGTACACCAACAGGAAAATAGTAATTTGTGTTTCCTCCTGGGTTATGTAACTGTGTAGGCGTCCTCCTGGATTATATTTATATTGAGGTTCTGTGGTTTGACCATGATCTTATATTGATCTCATTTTCGGACACAGGTAAATTTGACTAGACCACATACATGAAGGCCAGGTGGGTTGCCTTTCATCTTACTGATTGTTCTCAACTAAAGGCAAAATACTATGAATGCTTTTTCCATGTCATTAAGGAAGGATGGTTAATACAAAAAAAAAAGAAATGTCTACCCTCCATAAACTATGAACATGTATTTATATTTGTCTCATTTGCATAGCATTGTCTGTCTAGCCAAAATATCTTGACCTTTAAAAGTGTGTCACAAGGTCATTTAGGGATAAGCCACATAGTAAAGCTAAAACATATTAAATATGTCAAACAAAACAAAACTTGTTAATTTTATCAACTTAACTTAGTATATGATAATTGGTACAGTTCTTTGAAACTGTGAGCAATGTCCACTGAAAGATTTATTTTTTATATGGAAATGACCATTAATTATTTAAATACCTTTCACATCTGCTGTCCCTGTTTGAATTTTGATGATTCAGGTAAAAAAATATGAAAGCTTGCAAAAATTTAAAATGATTACCTGCTAACCTTTATAAATATGAAAAAAAGGAAGCTTTTTTTTAATAGGAAGATTTCATTTAACATCTGATGATTATGGAACGTTTCATAGGTGTAAAATAACATTTATTTTCTTTTAATTTTACAATAATCAAAAACAAGGAACCATTATAACTACACATTAGTCTAGTCCCCATAGATTTTCCATAACAAATTTAATTTTGTAAAAAATAGAGAAACATCAAGCTGTATTTTTGAAAAATATGATTTTTAGAAGTTTTGAAATCATTCAAAATGAATGCATTGAAAATTTTTCAGATGTAAGTGATGATCATTTTCCAAGTAAAATATATAGCTCAAACTTGAGAGTGGTAATTGTTGGATGACATTCTTTACAAAGGAGATATAACTTAGACTAAGGTGCTAAATGTTTCTTGACACAGAGAAGAGAGATGAAATATCTTATTCAAGGGTGCCAAGACACGTGGCTCATAAAACCAATGGATTTGAATGGTCTCTCTTCACTCTCAAGGCAGTGCATATGTACTCAAATTTGATAATTTGTGAGTGCACACATCAACCTCATGTTTTCATAAATAAACATTGATATCTGTCATATTGTAATAATTATAGTGACTAATAAAAACATTATTAGAGAAGCATGTGGAATAAAACCAGCACTCCAACTGGTATGAATATGACATGTTGCCACTTGAAAAATAACAATCTCAATAACTCTTTAAGAAAAGATAATCAACTGATTAGTTTTAACAGGGTATGTACATCTGACTAAAGCCATTTTGTCCTTGAATACAGGAAAAGAAAAAAACCTTTAGAGATGATTTAATGATGTCCACCTAAAATAGAATAATTTCTCAGTGGTCTCTTCAAGCCCAACCACAGCAACAAGTATAGACACATGTAAAAACTTTATGATAAGTGCTGCAGCTTATTTTGTCTGAACTTACCAAACTTGCTCAAGGGTTTATAATCAGGGCCGATTTAAAATTAAGCTTGCTGTTTCGGGGTGAGCAAAGGCTCCCTGTAGAAATCTGTACTTTGACCTACAATGGTTTACTTTTACAAATTGTGACTTGGATGACAAGTTTAGAGGGCTTAGATGTAAGACTGAGTTGTCTCATTGACACTCATACCACATCTCTTATATCTATTTGATATGAGATGAGATGTTTTATTTTATGTAATTTCCCATATATATCGTCCCTCAAAAACAAGTATTTAGTAATGACGTGCTGGGCTGTTCCAAACAGGAATATGTTAAATTGCACGGAATAATGGCTGGCATTTTCCTACCATAGTAACTATGGTAAAGCTATCCCCTGGAAAGTAAAGGGATCACTCTGTCAGTCTGTTAAAAAGTTGATATTTATGTCCATTTGTTTAATGTAAACCAAACATAGTACAATTACCAACTTTCGATGTGTTAACTTTGCAATGCAACAGAAGATTTTCGCTCCATTGAGTATTTCCTGCATTATCTCCCCTGGACTGTAAAATTTACTGTATCAAATGTTCATGAAAACTCCTAACATGAAGATGGTAGTAGTCATCTTGATCTTATCGTTAAATGACAAGGCATCCTGCTCCTTTAAAAAAATCAATTGCAGACAATCGGCAATCCTCACATGAATCGGCAACTCTACATGTATCCCTCTATTCGATTGAGTTGGCAAGATATGACAAGCGAATTTTTCATGCTGTTTAGTAAACTCTTTGACTAGACACAACTCATCCAACATGTTTCATCAGCTGTTCTGTGACATCTTGCTCTGATCCTTTTATGCGATGTTATTTTATATTGATGAATAGTTTAGAATAGATCTGAATTATCATGTCTATCATTACTGTAAGAATGTTATTAATTTTTAGAATGATCAAGCTACTGTGGATTCATTCATTTTCGTGGGTACCAATTTTCATGGATTGAGAAAATTTGGGATTTTCGTGGCTTAACTAGTCTGCATACAAGCCTACAAAAAATTTGTACTTCCTAAAGGTGGGGGGGGGATATAGATATGTTTCGCTTTGAAGACACTTATGTTTGTCGTCTGTATGTGATAACTTTATAATTATTTCAGATGTCTAAGATGATTGTATTTTGTTATTTCAGCTATATCAAAGATAGTTGTGATTATAGTGATTGTTGTTTTGATGCCCGTACTGGCTGTGTTTATCTGTGTTGTGTGTCCCTGTCGATCTACAGCTCGTATGTTACGTAGGTGGCGCAGTCGTGATCGAGGAGTGGAACATCGACAATTAAGACCTCAATCTCAAGGATCAGAGGTGGGTTTTGTTGTGTATATAAAAATAAGAAGAAGTGGTATGAGTGTCAATGAGACCACTCTCCAACCAAGTCACTATTTCTAAAAGTAAACCATTGTAGGTCAAAGTACGGTTTTCATCACAGAGCAAATGACACAGAAATTAACAACTATAGCCTGTCTATAGGTCACTGTACTACCTTCGACAATGAGCACAGTCCATACCACATGGTCTTCGATTTAAAATAGATTTGCATAATTAAAATTACCCGGTACGCTTTTCACAAAATATTTTTTTTAACAATATACTGAATAAGAAAGAAAAATTATCTAAGGATTTTCTTACAGAAAATATTGTTAATATTGATAACCTCAGATCTAAATGCTTTTGTATGATGTTAATAGGCCAAAATCATTTATTGAGTTTCTTCTTTTCTTTTCTTTTAATTTTATACATTTTCCAAGCTCTAATGAATTAATTGAATTTGTTATGCGTTAGAATAGAAACCCAGTCATGAACTTTTTTGAAATTTTTACTTTAACACAGTGAAATCAACATAATGTTTGCACGTTGGTTAAGAATCATACAATCTCGGAAGGTAAACTGCAACAGCCATCAATACATTCAACAGTGAGTCTGTTCTAAATGTAGAACTATCGAGAATTTGATCACGCTGTTGTATACAAAGCTATAGCAGCACGTCAAATTTTTTATACTGGAAAACTTGATAACTAGGTGTTAGATTTATCCGAGCTTTTTATGAAACAGAAATTCGGTCATTGTTGATGGATTGTACAAACATTTTTGTTACATAACACTGAGTTTGTACGTACAAATATTGCTCTTTGGCAATGGATTTTTTTCACATTTTGAAGAAATCATTTTATAATGCTACTTAAAAGGGTGTTTCAGCTCATGGGTATTTTGAAAGGGTAAAGTCTCTTCACTTCAGCTCTATAAGCATGGTAAATCATTAACACTAGTTGACTAAAAGATAACTAAAAATGCGTTGATTTGAGAACCAAAAGTATTTGAGATTTGTAGTAATCATCAGTTCTGTTCAGGTTATTTTGGATACAAAATGAGAAATATTGAAAATTTTTGCTCAACATTGACAAAGTTTGGTCTATCTTATGTTAAAACAAATACTTTAAAATATTTTTGAAAAAAAATAATTTCTATTCAAGAATTTTCAGACACTATAATTTATCATAAAAAAGATTTATGATTTTTTTTTTGATAATTTGCCATTGTAGACTATAAGTCTTGTATATTTTCCAGCATACAGGTTAATGTATGGTTTGATTACCACAGAACTATTAAAACCAGATTAAAAACATAAATATGGCTTTCACTTAATCCTCTATTTGCCATGAACTTTGGAAAATATGTGTGTTAATCTTTATAACAATTATAAACCAATGTCTATTAATTTCAGTTGTTTCAGATTCTTAGTCTGTTGAAAATATGGTAGAATAATGTGGTATACAAAGCTCTTTTTATATGACAATCTTTTTCGTCTAATTTAATGTAAATGGACCAGATTATGCATAAGTACATAATCACTTGAGTTGTTGGTTGTAACGCTATCAAATGATAAATTATTACGCAATTTCCCATTTTTCTGCGGTCATTAAATAAAAGTCTGTTTAATATGTAAATTACATAAACTTCAGTTGCGGAACTTCCTTATGGAAGAATTGAAAATTTAATTCAGTGGATCAAATGTTATTTGTACACTAAAGGAAGAAAGCAATTTGTCAAACCTCAAATCAAAGGAGAATATATTGTTTTGAAGTGTAGCAAAAATGTTTAGGGTATGTGTTTAATCTTTCGTAAGTTTTCTCTGTAATTATAAAAAAAAAGGTTACATTAAACATTGTTTGAAGTTCACCTTTAAATTGGGATTTCTATTTTAAATAGATGATATTTTTATTAATTATAAGATGTACTATAAACCGAATATGTTGCTGTTCAGTTTTTCCCTTAATGAATATCACATTCAATGCTCCCTTTTGGAGTTTAATACAAAGTTTTAGGTACAAATAACCCTTTGGGAGATCAATGTGTTTTTCTATCATAGCAGGAAAGGCTTAAACATGTAAATGAAACCTGAAATAAAATTGAGAATGGAAATGGGGAAATACTACTTTTTGATAAATATTCCTAAAGTAATGAACTAGAGCAGTTCTTGCTCGGACACATACTCCATAATCTAGTATATTATAAGAGCATAAACCTGAAACCCTATATTAAAACTGACCTTGACCTCATTTTCATGGTTCATTGGTCAATGTTAAGTTATTGTGTTTTGGTCTGTTTTTCAAGTACTATATATGCAATAGGTCAGCTATATCAGGTGTGTGGAATGATTGCAAGGTGTACAGGTCTAAGATCAACGAGAAATAAAGTGACAGACAATTCTTATTAATAAATACATGTCTAGTTTAATTATAGTTTTAATTTTATATTTGATATATATTACCACTTATCTACCAATTTGGCTTTTCTATATTAAAAGTTTATAAATTCTGTTAAATTAAATATTTATTTTAAGAAAGATATAAAACAAGGTGTAAATGATGCAGACCTTTAGCTTATATAACGTTATTGATCCTTATATTGAGGTGTGATAAGAATATTGTTGATGACTGCAATCATTTACAATGGCTACAACCATTTCTAAAAATAGAAATTGAACAAAAATTTAAATGGTTAACACCATCATGAACATGCTAAAAATTCTTTAATTGTAAAGTGAGTCAATATTACCTATAAATGTGCCTCAATGGAAGGACCCAATTTGGTTTGTTAGTCATATGATAAAGAACACTTCTAAATTAGCTTTTCTTTAACTGGCAAATATTTCAAAACGTCATCCTTTCAGTCATTGAATTCCAGTAATGAAAGTGGATGGATGTCTGTGTTTCATAATATTTCTACATGTGGTTCACAATTAAAATTTTTTCCCAGTTTCAATGTACAATTTTTTTCTTGGCCCATGGTGCATGTGTATAGGTGAAAGACTTCTAAAGCCAGATATTTTTTCATTGTAATTTTCACAAATAAAGTAGCATTATTTGAACATTAAATAAATGATATCCTTTTTTAAAATGAATCGTTCCTTGGTCTACATTACGTAGAGCTGTTAGTCTAAAAGGCAACAGCTTTTTCATTCAAATTACACTGTGAAATATATTTATAAAGAAATATGTTTAAATCAGCAGGTATAGAATTCTCATTTGTTATTTATGTTTTTCACTTGAATAATTTTTTTAACATTTTGTCTCAAAAAATAAATGATGTAATAAATTGCCTCTCATTTAAAGATAAAAATTGGACATCTGTCTCAAAAATAAATCTTGCAATGGATTTAAACTAGAGCAGAAAATAAAAAAAAACAGGTCATTCCCCCAGACTTTGCTTTGAACCTCCTTATTTGTATGTGACTGTTTATTACATTTACTGGAGAAGGTTTGAAAAGAGTCTGTCCAACCTAGTAAGCACACTGTAATCCAAATACCTGGTTACACCGCAGACATCCAAATACCTGTGTTACACTGTAGACATCCAAATACCTGGTTACACTGAAGACATCCAAATACCTGGTGACACTGCAGACATCCAAATACCTGGTTACACTGTAGACATATAAATACCTGGTTACACTGTAGACATCCAAATACCTGGTGACACTGAAGACATCCAAATACCTGGTTACACTGTAGACATCCAAATACCTGGTTACACTGAAAACATCCAAATACCTGGTTACACTGTAGACATCCAAATACCTGGTTACACTGAAAACATCCAAATACCTGGTTACACTGTAGACATCCAAATACATGGTGACACTGTAGACATCCAAATACATGGTGACACTGTAGACATCCAAATACATGGTGACACTGTAGACATCCAAATACATGGTGACACTGTAGACATCCAAAAACATGGTGACACTGTAGACATCCAAATACATGGTGACACTGTAGACATCCAAATACATGGTGACACTGTAGACATCCAAATACCTGGTGAAACTGTAGACATCCAAATACCTGGTGACACTGCAGACATCCAAATACCTGGTTACACTGTAGACATATAAATACCTGGTTACACTGTAGACATCCAAATACCTGGTGACACTGAAGACATCCAAATACCTGGTTACACTGTAGACATCCAAATACCTGGTTACACTGAAAACATCCAAATACCTGGTTACACTGTAGACATCCAAATACCTGGTTACACTGAAAACATCCAAATACCTGGTTACACTGTAGACATCCAAATACATGGTGACACTGTAGACATCCAAATACATGGTGACACTGTAGACATCCAAATACATGGTGACACTGTAGACATCCAAATACATGGTGACACTGTAGACATCCAAAAACATGGTGACACTGTAGACATCCAAATACATGGTGACACTGTAGACATCCAAATACATGGTGACACTGTAGACATCCAAATACCTGGTGAAACTGTAGACATCCAAATACCTGGTTACACTGTAGACATCCAAATACATGGTGACACTGAAGAGATCCAAATACATAGTGACACTGTAGACATCCAAATACCTGGTTACACTGTTGACATCAAAATACTTGGTTACACTGTTGGCAAACAAATACATAGGTTCTATTCAACATCGTAGCTGCTATCAATATATATGTAGAAACTAAAGGTTAGCTACACGTTCAATAGACAAAATCGTTGTAGCTACACATTGAATGCCGCCTCCCTGCTTACTCTATACTAGATGATGAAATATATTTGTGGGCACCTTGGTACAGAAGATCTGTTTTAGCTAATTATACCCCTGCTTATATTAAATCTTGCATTCAGGCCCATTTCTACAGTGACTATTGAGTAATTGTTGAAATCTGTGTGGGAAAAAATCAGTTTAGGTTAAAATCTTACAATTTACTATACTTGTATATTTTTTTTAATTTTCCTTAGTAAGAAATGAAAATGTCTTCTTAAATTTCTGACAATTAGAGTTGAAATAAGTAGGAAAGTAATGTCAGGTGATTGCCATATTTTCCTTTTTCTATTACATACTTAAAAACTGATCTTCTGAAAAATGAGATTTTCTGCTTTATAAGATATTATTGGTTTTTTTTATTTGTTTCCTGTTTTGTGAAGATATATTATTGTGTTTATCCATTAAAACTGTATGTGACGTATAATCACAGTGACAGCTGGTTTGATGCAGTATGTAACAGACTAAAAATATAAATATCAAACGAAGATATGTACACATTTGGTTATTTACTTGTTTTGTTTTCGCTTGTTCAATACAAAGATCCCAAAATATGTTGTAAAATACTTGTATTTTAATTATAATAATCTTTCTTGTTGTAAAGCATATTAATAACAACTTGTGGCAAACAAAATACAAATTACATAAACTATATATAAAACATTTTTTTTTTAACATTTAATTTTTTAATGTTTTCTGTCGGAGAAATATAGGCCATCTTACTTAATAATCTAGAAGGTGTTAGTTGTTTAACGTGTAGTGTCAACATTGGGCAAAAAAGATAATTGTAAGTTGTTTGATGATGTCTTCCTTAGTAACCCATCTGAAATTCAGCCTACTTATGGGCTTTGCTCATTATTGAAGGTCGTATGGTGACCTATACTTGTTTTAAATTGGTCTCTTGTGACGAATTGTCTCACTGGCAAGCAATCATACCACATCTTTATATACTTGAAAATTTGAAATCAGTTTTAAGGTAAAGGTATTGTTAAGCAGGACATCACAAAAAGGTTCCATACAAGAATTGTTCATTCTACATTTTATTTTTTTTTATTTTTTTAAATGATGGTCAGATTGATTTTCTAAACATCTTCCACCTCAAAAGGTCATTTTGGTAATGACCAGGCATAAATTTCAATAATAAAAAAATTAGAAAGAATTTACATTTAATTTTGCATAGACTTGTTATTGTCTGAGCACTGATTGGTTGTCTAGACTTTGATGTCATTTGTATGACAACAAGTCTGACATTTTAAATTTTACACAAAGTTTGTCCCTTCATCAATAACATTTGTCTACCTAGAGCATTTTTGCCATGGATATAAAAAGAAGATGCGGTATGATTGCCAATATGTTGTGTGAAGTTATATTAAAAATTAAGCATAATATTAAGTTTTTAAAAAGAAATGTTGGCTAAGACATTTAGGTTGTCAAAATATGGTAGTAGCAGTTGGTATAAGGTCCCTGTCCTTTGTATGATGATCATATGAATGATTCTTTCAGGTGGTCCTTGTCTACGTAATATTTAGATTTTATTGAAACTATTTTATGTATAGAATCGGACTTGATAGACACAAGGTCAATATTATAGACAGAAGGTCAATATTGTAGACAGAAGGTCAATATTGTAGACAGAAGGTCAATATTGTAGACAGAAGGTCAATATTATTATGAATAGTGGCAGGTATTTAAAGGTTTCATTACTTCTTTAGAGGTCATTTTCTGAGAGGTGATACTATCAGAGGTGGACCCTATTTGATGAGTAATCAATCTTGAATATTATAAACATCATACTGATATAGAGTTATGTTTTGATAAATTATCATTTGCTAGTCCCTTTCCTCTCTTGATAAGGGACTTTCATCACCATAATATCACAATTTGTGAAAGGTCATAGGCTTGAGACTTGTGCATTTTACATCTGCTCACTCAGAATTGCAGTTTTGTGTACTTTTCAATAAAAGTATCTGCATTTTCCAACCTTTCTTATTTTTGGTATCTATACACACCTCCAGGTGCAGGATTTTGTTGCTGTATTGATGACCCATTGGTGACCTTCACCTTTTTTTCCACTTTAGTTTGGTGGTTGTCTCTTTTAAACACATTCCCAATTTCCATTCTCAATTTAAGTTTTGTTTTTTAGAAGAAACTTAAGTAATATGTAAATTAAGATTGTCCTGAAATTTAGTGTAAACATTCTTTTTCATTTAATATACATACATAATAAATCAAACTAATAACGTGTCAGAAAAAGTCAGAGTTTAATGGAACACAGTTTTTTCAAGCACTTCAGCCAGAATTATTCGTTTTTAGGGTTAAATAATCTAATGTCATAGATTTTCAGGATGGGTACCAGAAACCTTCATAAATACTCTTGTTTGCCTAGAAAATTGGAAACTCTTTTATAGAAAAATGGTTGTAACATGTAAGAATTTATAGCTTATAGGGCCATTTCCAAAGGAAAATGTCTGTTTTCGATTGGTCAGTAGGCTGCTGCCAAACAGTGCCTTTTCAATACCTTAATTAAGATTCAACAAATATCACACATTGACTCCAATTTTTCCTCAAAACTTAGTATTATTGTTTGGATTTTTTTTCTTATTTTCTGATTTCTGAGTTGTGGGACTTTGATTGTCAGATTTAAGTTTTCAGATGTACCTTAACTAATACATTCTCCAGAGTTGTGGGACTTGATTTTCAGATTTAAGTTTTTACATGTACCTTAACTAATACATTCTCCAGAGTTGTGGGACTTTGATTGTCAGATTTAAGTTTTTACATGTACCTAAACTAATCCATTCACCTTGTCCATTATTCCATTTGTCCGTTCTTTTAACACATTTCAGTCACACTTCTCTAGTTACTAATGAACAGAAAGATCTCACGTTTTGTCACCAACCTTGCAGTTATGAATTGTAATAAGTTCACACTTTTTTTCTGCTATCAGAACATGCACATTCTATTTCTGGAATCAGGTCTTCACTGGAAAAGATCACAAATTTCGCACATCTTTATGACCTCATTAACCAGATAAAAGGCGCACCTGTATTCCTGCTGAAGATGTACTTTTAAGTGATATTGATTTTAATGAGGTTAAAGAGGCAGAACTGGATAACTGGAAAAAGTTCTTGTAACTAGGTGTTGTTGCCATCTTTATTAGCTCTGCTACTATTGTTAAATGACTATATTTGGCTTCAACACAAAGTCTAATGTCTAATCTAATGTCTTTACTTATCTATAAACAAAACACACCAGTTACATGAACCTGTAAAATACTATAAACAAAATAATAGAAAACACAATAAATATAATATAGCACCTGCTCTATTTAAGTACTAAGCACATTCAAAATCTTCATTGTGCAGGGTAATCATTTATGTTCTGTAAGTATGTAATCTTATTTCCCAATTGACTGTCAGAAGGGAGGGTGACCAACTTTAAATTTTAATTTCAAAAATTATTTTATGCAGAATAAAATCAAACTTTTCCATCTGTTCTCTCAACATGTGTTGATAGTGACAATGGCTACATTTTGGTCAGGTGGTTATGGAGGATCACATATGACACATTCAACTAACTATTGTGTCCTGGAACTGGCATATACTTATAAATACTTTTAAATTTTTCAATATTTTGAATGAAATTAACATGTTTTATTTTACACTTTTCTAAAGTACTATTGAACAGAATGACCTTATATTTAGTCAACATCTTAGCAGTGATGAGTTGTAATATGGAAGCATTTTTTTTTAAACCAGTCTGACACCTTTTTCTGTTTTCCTATATGTTCAGGCTTGTCTATGAATTACAGGTGGGTATGTCTAGCTGGCCAATGTGTTCTATTCCATCTTTCCTCTTTGTTATGTCTCAGCTCTGTGATAAATATACTATTGTTCCTTGTTCTTTCTTTCTATGACACAACTTGGGTAGTCCATAATCTCAACCGTCAGCACCAAAAACTTTTTTCAACTTCTAGTCCGAAGACCGATATTCTGACATTTTCTTATTGGGCTAAACAAAATTTTGCAAAAAATTACTAGTCCGAATGAAATTTTACTAGTCTTGGGCATCGGAATAGTGGCTAACTGTGCAGACTGTCTCAATATACAGAATATCAGTGTAAAGGGCAGGGGCGTAGCTGAGTTAGAATAAAGTGCAAGCATTTTTGGACCATTTTATGATGAAAATGATAAATACCCTATCTGTTTCTTACTATACCATATTTCAAGAAACGATAGTAACATCCTAGTGGGTTTCGTAATTTGGAAACCCGAGAACAGATAAGACACAAAATGACGAGCAAAAACTTTCAACATTGAAAACTAACTACAGATGAAAAACACGGACCCCGAAAATATGTGGCGATCTCCGGTGCTCCGAAGGTAAGCAGGTCCTGCTTCTTGCAAGACACCCGTGGTGTTTCTCACGAGGGTCATTTTAAAATCAAATGAGAGGTTTCTACGACAACGGTAGAAGGTCATTTGTAACACAGATACCCTAGGTGAATCAATAGTCTTTTGGACGAAATGACAATGAGAATACGAAATCGAACGGCTACTTCTAAGTCGTGACTTATAAGTAAGGGAAATAAATCTTAAGATGTTTTCAAGGTGATTTTATTGAGCCTGTATAATTAAATGTTAATACTGCATGTAAAACTTAAACTAAAGTATAGACTAGTTAATGTCCAAAGTCCATATATCTATTTTTTGCCAAGGCAAATGATCTCAGAACTCTCTCGGTGTCAATATCCATTTCTCTGTGAGCATGTATGAAGGCCAACGAAGATAGTCTGTCCTGTACCATGGTTGAACGCCAACGGAGATAAGTTTTCAGTCGGCGCAATGAACTAAATGACCGTTCGGTAGTTGACGTAGTTACTGGCATTGTAACCAGGATTGCGAAAATTGCAAATATTGAAGGATATAGCTCCTTATTAGTCAGACACGATAATCCGGAAAGACTAAAGACTATCCGAAATTCGATTTCAGGATTTTTTAAATTTTTTTTGGGAAAAACATGTGCAAGCAAATGATTTTTTGCGTAAAGGCAGCTACGCGCCTGAAGGGTCAGAGACAATTTAAAGAATAACTAACGAAACTGGTCACAAAGATAACTGTAAAAACATAAGTGTCCAGGAAGAATGTCTGATCCATGGTCCAAAGGTGATAAATACTCAAAATCAAATATGCAATACAAAATATGTATAATATGTAAAGTAATACATTCTGGCGTCATCATAGATATACTAATAGAAAATAAGAGACCAGAGTTCTCAATTTGTGTGGGATACTTTTGACTTTTGATGTGCATTTATCTTCCAGAGACAATGATGTAAAAATTAGAATAATTCACCTGCCAGGACTTAAGATGTCTGGATAGGTGTTAATAGTACTATAGACATAATACCTCATAAAATAGTATCTAAACAAAACAAGGGTGCAGTGTTTGTATGATATGATTGGCTGTTCTAAAATAGGGCTTTCTGGGTAATATTTTCTAATTTTCTCATTGGTTTAAAATACCTTTAGCAATTATACAAATAATATAGCTGTTATTATATTATTTTTATTTTTGATGTAAGAATGAAAAATTGAAATTTTGTGAGGTGTTTACAGAATAACGGACATCTTCTTTAGGTTTGTTCTAAATTCATGATTTTGTTGTTAATTTGCAGAATGCATAGCACTATTCTTGCTGGTTTCTCTTAAGGTATGGGTTTCTACAGTTGAATATGATATTGGAGAGTATTTGGGATTTTGGATTTTACCATTGTATTACAATAAATGAATGTAGAATATATAAAATAGATTGTATCACAATAAACAGTTATAATTTAATTTTTTTAACACAGCTGTATGAAATAGATAAAAATTTGAAAATTAAACTTTCTAGATTAGATAACTGTACAACTTATGGGATAATGTAATAGAATCTGTTTTTCTAATGATTTGATGCAAAAATTGTGAGTACTACTGTAAATTTATAAATTATTGCAATGTATTTATTATTGCGAAATTGCAACAGAGATATTCTCAATGATATTAATTATTTTGCAAAAATAAAAATCACATTTTAGTTTATGATGACAAAATCACAATAAATGGATGCAATTGTTTCTGAATTTACAGTATCTAAAAGGGTAGAGGATATTTTGAATTAGTTTCAATGGGATATTTCATATGACAAATGTTTTTTTCTTCAAATTTATCCAAATGGTCAGAACTTTACTGTATGTAGAAATAAAAGATATTCTTTTGAACTATAATAAATTAACTAATGCAATGCTTTTTCCAAAAGCGAAGAAAGGTGTAAAAAATCACAGATTGTAGATCTATTTATTTGCATTCCACGGACAGTATGATGGGAAGGAATGTATGATTATATTTTGTTCTCCAATTTATTTAGAGACTTGTTTTCCAGCAATGAATATAATTTTTTTTTACTAGATTTCGAGCAATGAATGTAATTATTTTTTATTTCTATTTTTTTTAGGGATTAGTAATGAATTTATTTTTTTTTACTAGATTTCCAGCAATGAATGTAATTATTTTTGATTTCTAATTTTTTTTAGGGATTAGTTTTCCAGCAATGAACATTTGTGTCTGCCAAGTTATAGTTATTTTGTAATACTATCATGTATATGTTAAAAACTACTCTTTTTTTTGTTCGTTCCAGGTTGTCTATGTGCCATCCACATCATCAACTGGATCAACTAATCAGGATAATATCGAGCATCAGACCGCTTTATTACGTGAACGCAATATCATAATGCAATCAGCACAAACTTCTGTTCAATTACCCCCCCACATCCCTATATCCAAGGATGGGGAGGAGGGTTATATAGAAAGTCAGAACAAATTGGAACGTCATCGAAGGAGTGATTATCAAATATGCTTTCGACCACCACCAAATAAAACTGTATACGATAAGGACAGTCCCCCTCCTTATAGTTCTCGGTCTACGTCCTCCATAGATAGCATTGGCCAAGCCAAAAATAGTTTAGTAACAGACAATAATAGTGGATGCCCTGTGTTGCGTTGTTACAGTATGTCAGACAATAACAATCATTCGTGCTTTCAACAACCGCAGCAGTTTAATAGAACTTCTGTGTCCTCAAGACAACTTAGGCAAACTACTAGTAATACTGGAGTAAATATGGACCGACCTCCCGATTATCCAGGAGGAGTCTTAGGATCAAACGTTTATCATAACAGTGCAGCGCCAGCAAAAAATTCTGTATGATTGTCGGTTGGCAGCCATTTTATCTCCTTCCATGTGCTTATTAAATTATTTGAACGGAGATGAAGCTATTGTGATATTCTTTTGGTTAGGTCTATCATTTGACAAAGGGCATGCCATTTTTGTGATACATATCTTTATGAGAGAGTTATAGAACTTGATTGTCCCTGCTCCTAATTAAGCATTTTATGTTGAAATGCAAAGCAGCACTTATTATCATTGTTATTCTTTGTGGCTTTACTGAATAGTTTTTAGTTATTTTGTTCTAATTTCAATATTGATGTTGATGTAGGCCAGTACATTGGTAGTCTTAACTTCATTTCAAATGGAAACCCTTTTTTTTTCTTGAACCTGGAAAGTTGATACATGTATTTGTTTTATCTAAATCTGTTGCTATCTGGTTGTGCCAAAATTATAAGTCAGGTTGTTTTAAGAACTGGAAACTGTAATACATTGCTACTGTAAATTCAGAAATTATTGTGTGCGTTTATTATTATTGCGATTTTGTCATTTTAGACTAAAATGCGATTTTAATTTTTGCGATATTGAGAAAAGTCCTGTTTAATTTATATAAAAAAGTTCAAAATGCGAGACTAAATTATTGCGATGATTTTTGCAATAATATAAACACTGCAATAATTTCTGAATTTACACTAAAATGAAAAACAAGTCAGTTAATAAATGTAATTCCCTGTCAGATTATGATTGCTTAAAGTCAGAATATTAAATAGAAATTTAGGAAATGAGGAAATTGGTTATTTATTTTACTGATTTTCCATGCAAACAAACAAAATTAATACTGTAAAAAGTGTTTATGAAAAGAAATATTTTTCCATGTTAATTTTCGTTCTAAGAACTGAGTTTCGTTATTATATATATTTATACATATTTATTTTCAAAATTATTTGAACCTTGAATTTGATAAAAAGTCTGTTATTCAATATAAAATCTTTTTATTTTTAACCTCAAATATAACATTGGTTAATATCTATTTATATTTCTAATAATAAGGGAGTTCATTCAAAATTTATTTTTAGAAACAAGATAATTGTTATAATTTTTTTTATTAAAAATGATTTGAAACTAGGCTGGTAAAGGAATAAAACCCAATATGACATCATTGTTAATATTGTAGTGACACTTTGAACTAAACCAAATTGTGACATTTATACAGAAATATACAAAATGACAGGAAATTAAAACTTCAACTCAAAAGAGAAAATTTCTGTTCCGAGGGAAATGACATTTGCAGAATTGAAAACTTCAACATTCAGTTTTGTCATTAATAATTTATAGGTTTTCAATTAAGGAAAAATGCAATAATTTTAAAAGAAAGAGAAATGGTGACAGTTATTTTTAAAGAAGATGGAATTGTTATATTGAATTGTTCTAAAGATACCAGAGATTGTTTAAGATGAATCAATCCCCATAAATTTCATATTATTAAAACTATTATTACTCATTTCTGGTCATGCAAGACTTTGTCTTGTGAAATTAATAAATTGAATATTTTTTTTCAGTATTATGTAAAAATGCATTAATTGTTTCAGAGAATGATAATACATGTACCTATATTTACATTAAATATTTAAAATATCAGGAGCCAATCACTCTTTTAAAATCTATTGCATTTCTTGCTAAAATGTTCAAATTATAGAAAACAATTGTTAGGATGAGTAACAAATGTCTTATATCTTTACTTTTGATTCTGAAGTGGCAAATTCTGTGTTTTATAAATATTATGTCTTACTGGTTCTAAAAACTGTTTTCTCACGACAGGCATTTCATTACTATCTTACCTACTTTGATGACTTTATTAATGTTAATGGGACCATTTTTGTGTGCCTAATGAATGAATTTTGGATAGGGGATTATTTCATGTTACCACTTTATAATTTTTCACAACCGAAACCATTTTCATTTTAATATGGTCATCTCATTTTAATTTAATCTGGAGCTTTAAAAAAAATTATTAAGTCAATATTTTTTCAATGAAGTTGTATTCAAGCAATTCAGGTTTCAGCACATTTTGATCTCTCAGCCTACAAAATCTTTGTGTCTGTCTGTCCTATGTCTCGTTTAAATTCAAAATAATTGACCATGAAGGTGTAGTCACATCAACTTCAAACTGAGTATCCTTAAAATGATGACAGTTAAAAAAAAAAATAGGACAAAATAAGGTTTGAACCAGATTCTACAGTTCAATGAAAATGGCACAATGAGGCATGATGTCCTGTGGACACATATCCTTGTTTAAAAGAAGTTTTTATAGAGTGATTTGATATGGTTTCAGTTGTGATGATAAATAAGATATTAAATAAGGCATTAAATATTTCTTATGGAATATGTTTGGAAACTGCTAAAGACAGAAGATGGGATAAATAGGCACTATTTCACTGCACAGATTTTATTGTGAACCAGCTTTAGTCTCAAGTTCTTCACTTATTTTTTTAAATCTACATTTTATATTATATTTCCTAATACTTTAAAAAAAAAATAAGAAATGGAAGGATTATATTTTCTAGTAGGAAATCTTCGTGCATGCATGTGAATGCTTATTGGTAAGAAGGGCCTTGCTAACTTTATGTCTTATTCCATTAAATTTCTTTAATTTATTTAGATGAATTTTCCTTGTAAATTGGGATTTAACAATAACTACCATATTGGATGAGGGGTTGGGGTGGCTTAATTTTTGTCCCTTGTATTAAAATCCTAGCTGTTTACTCTAGTGTAAGACACATAAACAAAACTCTTACCATTTCAAGTCAAATAAACACTAATTGTCTGTTGTATCATACACATGTAAAAAACTACATATTTACACACTGTGTGTGTAGTAAATTGCATAATAACTGTCTGCTGTGTCTGACATATCTAGGCGACTACCAGTATGTTCCTATCAATAAAATAATTGTCTGCTATATATCAGACTTCAATATTATGATTCATATGATCTCATCGGAGCAAACAATTCTTGTCTATATGTTACTCTCTCTCCCTCTCTATCTCTCTCTCTCTCTCCATCTTGTTTCTCAATTATATACACCTTTTCTGTTTTTAAAGAGAAATGACCTTTGTGCATGTAGAAATTTCATAGTTTTTGTGACAATTTTAAGTGATAGAATTACTTTGCTTACAAAATATCATGTTATTTTTTTGTGTAAAATAATTTGTTTATCACTTGTTATAAAATACTGGATTAACATGATTTCAGCATAGTTTTATTCCATGTTCAAAAAGATAATTGTGACTTTCCCTTGTGTTGATTTATTCATATAGAAGAATATCTTATCAGATAGAAATGAACTGTTAGTCTGGTCCCAACATTTTACATGCCTTTTCCTTCTTTTAAGTTTAAATGAGAAATTAAAATGTCTGATTCCCTACTGTGTAACCCAGTCACTATATCAGTATTTTATTCTATATTTTTTTAAAGACAAAAAAGTAATAATTTCAAAAACCAAACAAGTTTAATCAGAACTAATTTGGTAATATTTATATTTTTTGTATTTATTTTTGTTTCAAAGTAGCATGACGATAGATTATATTTGGGATATTAATACTTCAAAAACCAATATGAATGAACTGTCCAGATTTAAAAATGTTCAGCCTATTTTTTGTACAAAGAGAGGTAACTCTATTTATTTTGAAATTCTTGGCTTTAAAAAAATGTTTAGTTCTAAAACTAGACTGTCGAACTGCTATTCTTAAAAACAAAAATCATTGAGAGAAAAAATACATATTTTTATTAAGATTCTTACCAGTTTATTATTAAAATATTGGGTTCAATTATATAAAAACACTGATGCTACCATTTTCAACCAAGATCAAGAATAAATATATCTAAGATTTGTAAGGAAATTTGCCTGGATGCCATTTCACTTGTTTTTAAATGACATTTCTGAACTAAACTTCCCAAAGCATGTACCTTTATAACTTTGTTTTTTTTAATGTTGGTTTCTATGAAAAATACGCAAATAACTTGAATATATATTACACTATGTTGATCAAATGGGCAAACTAATTTTTTGCAGGACTAATAATTAGCTTCTGTAATATTGTTATTCATACCTGTAAGATATTCTACCTGATAAGTACCCTAATACATATTTTTTCAATTCAAAATGCTTCCCATTTTTTGAAACAAATGATATTGCCATAGTAACGACACTATTTGCCTTTATTATCCCAGTACATTTAACTGTGATTCCAGAGTGCAGATTTTGTTGAGAATAAATGTCAGTTATAAATGGTTGCCTGATATTGGGCAGAACGTGAAACAGGCATACTCTAAGTATGTCTGTTATATGTATGTATCTCCTTTGTAAGTACCTAAGGTGCTTTGTATAAAGATCTTCATTTTTGTTTTTTTTTGTTACACATTACCAGAATAGGTTTATATTTTTACTTGATTGTTGGTAGTTTTCATGCACAGTATTCTACACATGCAATGTTGCAGTGAAATAAAGATACATTGATTAACTATATTATTTTTCACAGAACATCATGAGTGAAGACCAGTTCATTTTAATATGAAAAAATGTAATTTGACATGACTTTTGTGAGAAATCTACATTTGTTTTAGTTTGGTAAACAGATCATGTTATTATGAGTATTTTCAATAATTACTTGCCTATTTGAACTATAAAGTTGCTAAATTTATGTACTATCTCCTTATCCATTTTGAAGGTTTTACTGATATGTTTGTAAAAATCCTTTAAGTAATTTTACCCCTCCCATACAGCACTTTTCTTATACTGTTATCAAATAATGCAGTCAAATAGATCTAGCAGAGCAAACAATGCAATGACAATGTTTATTCTCATATGTGTAGTTTATATGTTATTATTATGTGTTTTTGTGTTTTTTAAAAGGAAAAAATATATTTTTATGTTAGTTTGTATGAAAGATATATATATGTTTATTTACATGTAATGTTAAGTAAAAGATAGAATGAAGATGTTGATAAATGTTTAATTTAATTTCCAAACAAAGTTGACCATTGGTCAGTTAAATAAGTAGAGGTGTGCTGATATAGATGTAATTTGGTTTATGTGTATAGTCTCTATGTGTGATTTCTCTCATCACTTTCTGGTCGTATGTTATATGTATAGTGGGAGTTCAGAGTACACAAAGGTATGTCCTACATGTTGACCTCTCCTAGTGCAAACGTCATTCAACCAGGGCAACTATCAAAATAGTAGCAACTGGCCTATTTTCCTTTACTTTTTGTAGAACTTTGATTCAGTGGTAAAATTCTTTATTCATTTAAATAAGATATAACTAATGTATATATAATAAAAAAACATTTAACACCCATTTGTTTGACAATAAAATTTGTTATAATTTAGCTTTCGTCATAACCTGCATCAGGAATATGTATAAAAATATCTGCCACTGAACGTAAAACAAACAACCCTTAGATAAAACAACCAACCTATACATATAGTTCAAAACTATGTCCAGTTTTTACATGTGGGTTTTGGGGTGATTTCACTTAATTTAATCTTATTTATTAGTTGGAATCTAATAAATTAATAATTTCTACTGTTTTGCCAAAAAGAAAATTTATTTATTTATATGTGAGCATTGTAAACAAGAGAGAGTATGTGTCTGGATATTTTGCAATGGGTGTAGTATGTATTGTATACTTGTATTTCATTTGACATATACTTTTGTTCCCTAATTCATGCTTTGTCCATCTTTCAGCATGATAATGGAAGATTTGATTTACAGTCAATGCAATTAGTAAGTCTGCTTATTGATGTTCTCCACAACTTGTTAAACAAGCAAGATTTTAACTGTTATATATTAATTCAATTGGCATTTTGTTCATGGTTTTCAATGGAACTCGTTTCAAAGTCACTGAAATAAGTTGCAACTTATATTTATTTTCTTTAATGTAACATTAGTTGTTAGTGCTTCAGATAATTATGGGATATATTAACTTCAACTAATTTAAGAAGAAAAAATATGTCCTAATGCAAAAATTAAAGTAAATTTGTATCTCAGATTGGAATGGCTTATCAACAATACAGTACTAAAATATATTTAATTTGCTCATGTTTAAAACAAGGTTGTAAAAAGGTTTTTTTTTTTAATAAGTGGGCGTTAATGGGTTAACATCACAACAACACAAAATAGGCCATAACACCTGCAAAATTTGGGTTTTTTTTTCAATTAAGTAGCTGTACTTATTTCTGTGTATTTTAATTTTTAAATTACAGATCACTTTAGCAATGTAGATATTTAAGTCATCCACCATCTTAAATCAATCATAGAAATCTGTTACATGTTTTGACTATGAAAAAAATATTTGAAAAAGTAAGAATAAGCATTGAAGTTTTTTGTTATCGTAAGCATTTTTAAGCAATTATTATAATATACCTTATTCAGAAGACTCTTTTTGTTATGAAAGTTAATATATTTAACAGATGATTGATGGTCAGAGTAATGCACCTACTTGGAAGGTTTTCCACAGTAGGAGTTATTAACATTATAAAAATTAGTATCAGTCAGAGCTGTATTATATGAAATGAAATGATTTTTTTCTTTACAATATGAATAAAAAGAGATTTATGTTTGTGAAAATGTGCATGAAAACTGTCAACATTTCATTGTCAATTGCAGTCGTGTATGTTTGTTTTTAACAGTCTTATCAACTGTTTATGAAAAGTATAAAAGATAATGCTTATTCTCATCTGTTTCACTTGTGTTGTATTTGAGAAAAAGTGCTGAATATAAAAAAGCTATACATTATAAAACTAAACTTGTTATTATTATACCTGACTTGTGTAGAGTTGGTATACCACAATGCCATTGTCTGTCTCAGTCCCTCTTCTGAATACATTGCATTCCTGTCGCTTCTCTCTTTGAGAGAAGCTCTACTGCGATGGTAGAGTTTGGCATATTTTTACACCGTTTTTGCTAGGATTTCAAACTCTTTTGATTTGATCTTGTACTTTGATTCAGATTGTCTGGATTGTCCCTTCCTGATTGAGGATACGTCGACTTTTTGTCTGGCCTGCAACTTTTAGACATATGAATACTAATATAGCTCTTTGTAAAAAGCTTCATAATTTTGTATCTTGTATGCAGGTGCCTTGGAATTGATTGGTTGTTTTGCCTTCTCAGATTGTGAAATAGCAGTAAGCAATCAGTCTCAAAATATACAAGAAGAGTTTCATCTATATGAAGAAAAATTATGTGTAACCTACACATAATAAATTTTAACTTATCCATTCAAGGGGAGTTCACTTAGATAACTATGAAATATATGTGTAGTAAATTTACATATTTGTTTTGCAGCAAGCAAACAAGTCGTGTGAGTTCTGACCCAAATTTTTATTCTGATATGAGCTTTTTTCTAATATTTATACCTCTAACTACGAAGTCCGTTTATCAGTCAACTTTCATTTCTGGAAGTTAACTCAAATACTTTATATTGAAGTATTGGACTGCAACCTAACTTGGATATTAAATATTTTCACACATATTGAAAAGAAAATCTCACATGATCTTCAGGCGTAAACTTGTGCAAAAAAGTGGTTTCTGGATGCTAAATCAAATACTACACAAGAGATTACACCCTTGATTGGAAATATTCATATTGTCACATATATAAAGACGAATTTCTCTACAGATTTTAATTTTACTCTGTCAGAAATGAAAGTTACCTTAAAAAAAATGACTGATATTGTGCATAAAAACGGTTTTAGGATGCATTTTATTGGATTACAACCCGATTTTGATATGTGGTGACTTAAAGAGGATGACAATGAAGACTGATTGATTTTCAAGTCACTTGACCTAAGATATTTTTAATTCAGACAAAGAAAAAAACATTACCTAATTAATGATAAAAAAAATAAGAGAAAAGCAACAGCCACGGAATTACAGAACATATGGAATGTGGTTGAGTTTAACTTTGTTATTAGTACTCTGAACATTACCATTACCTGGGACAAACAATTGGCACTAAGCAAAATAAAACAACTAACATGAAAACAAAGTCCCGATTTCAAAGAATGTGTATTACTGAAAGCTTGTCCTTGGCAAATAACTTGTAAAGCTGTTCATGTTGTATTACTTTCACTAAATCTGTTGGTAGTTTTGGAGAACATGATTGCTTCATAAGTTGTTATTTACTTTCACTAAATCTGTTGGTAGTTTTGGAGAACATGATTGCTTCATGAGTTGTTATTTACTTTCACTAAATCTGTTGGTAGTTTTGGAGAACATGATTGCTTCATGAGTTGTTATTTACTTTCACTAAATCTGTTGGTAGTTTTGGAGAACATGATTGCTTCATGAGTTGTTATTTACTTTCACTAAATCTGTTGGTAGTTTTGGAGAACATGATTGCTTCATAAGTTGTTATTTACTTTCACTAAATCTGTTGGTAGTTTTGGAGAACATGATTGCTTCATAAGTTGTTATTTACTTTCACTAAATCTGTTGGTAGTTTTGGAGAAAATGATTGCTTCATAAGTTGTAATTTACTTTCACTAAATCTGTTGGTAGTTTTGGAGAACATGATTGCTTCATAAGTTGTTATTTACTTTCACTCTATCTGTTGGTAGTTTTGGAGAACACGATTGCTTCATAAGTTGTTATTTGCTAAGGACAAGCGTTCAGTTGACCCACATGCAGTTCAGTGATTTTTGTTTTGTTATGTTGTGTTCATCTTATTCTCAACCCTTAATCTAATGGCGTATTATCGCACAACTTTTCTAATATGGTGCATCTTATGAACTGAGAATCTTCCTCTGGCTCTGTATAATTTTCTCCTTGTACGTTAATTTGTTTTTTACTGTTATTTAGGCTGAGGATGTTTTGGTGCTTCAAAACGTCATGTTTGCATTATAAAGGTGGAAACGATATTTTAACTTCGTCTGTATACTTTCATAATCTAGTCATGTAAGTAGGGTGACTGTGTTGATAATGTGTATCCCTAGCTCTTTTGTGAGTTGATGGTACATAACTTCTCTTTAATCTCCGTAGTTGGAACACTCAAGATATAGTGTTAATATGTTTTAGGTGTTTCATAGCTGCACAATTCGGTGGTGTTTTGCTTGATGCGGTGTTTCAATGAGTATGGTAATTTAGGGCGGTATATTCTGCTCTTAGCTGTGAGAAGATACTGAAATCTTTCTTTGTTCGCCGTAGATTGGAGTATTTTTTACTTAAAGTGTCTTTTGAAATATATATCTTCCTTTGTCACTTATTTCTCATCTCCTTTGCCACTTCATCTTGACACTTGTGTGTGACCTTGTTATTTGGTGACAGTTTTACTGCTTGCTTTGACAATTAATCTGCTTCATCATTTCTTTGTATATTTGCCTGTCCTGAAGTCCATAGGATGCAAATTTACAACCCTTTAGGTCTGATGTCCTCGAATCACATCAATATATGATTTTGGTACCACATTTATTGTCAGAAGTCCCTATGCACTTTGACTATCAGAAAATATCTTCACCGCATATATAAAATATATGACCCATCAGTGAATGCATTTGCTTGGTAATCTGCTTTGTTGCCTATTAGCTTACTCATGACTTCTTTTCATAGTTGTTTCGTTCTGCTGCTCGAGATTTTGAACTTTCAAGTCTGTTCCAATATGAAGGTGTCATCTTTTTCATTAAAGTTTCTCCTTGTCTTTGTTAATTCATGTTTGACCTGTCCTAAGTCAGGAATCTGATGTACAGTAGTTATCGTTTGTTTATGTAATATATACGTGTTTCTCGTTTCTCGTTTTGTTTATATAGATTAGACCGTTGGTTTTCCCGTTTGAATGGTTTTACACTAGTAATTTTGGGGCCCTTTATAGCTTGTTGTTCGGTGTGAGCCAAGGCTCCGTGTTGAAGGCCGTACTTTAACCTATAATGGTTTAATTTTTAAATTGTTATTTGGATGGAGAGTTGTCTCATTGGCACTCACACCACATCTTCCTATATCTATTGATTAATTTGATGTGTATGCCAGTTTCTTTTCTCATCTCAACTAATTGGCGTAGAGCTTTGCTCATTGGTTTTATCTGGATGTCATGATATGATTCCTTTTAATTATCAGTTGTTGTTTAATTGGATCATTTATTGACTATGATTGGATTCTGATATTTCACTATTTCTCTTAAATCCTCAGGTCAATTGTTATAACTCCTGCCTCAATTTCTAATGATTCTCTACCCGATGTTGGTGGCATGTCCAGACACAATGTCAGCCCTTTCTTCTGTAACCTGTCCAGTCTTTATGGTTCCTTTTTTTTCAGCAACTTGCCATGCTGGGCATCTATATTCTACAGCAGATCTTACTAGACAGAAGTACAGTTGTAGCAGATCTTACTAGACAAGAGTACAGTTGTAGCAGATCTTACTAGACATGAGTACAGTTGTTGCAGATCTTACTAAACAGAAGTACAGTTGTAGCAGATCTAACTAAACAGGAGTACAGTTGTAGCAGATCTTACTAAACAGGACTACAGTTGTAACAGATCTTACTACACAGAAGTACAGTTGTAGCAGATCTTACTAGACAGGAGTAATCAGTTGTAGCAGTTTCTGGGTCTTCATCTTACTGCTTTGTATTACTCCTGTTAGTATTGATATATTTCTATTTACTGTGGATTCATTTATTTTCGTTTGTACCAATTTTCGTGGATTGAGGAAAACTTACATGTTCGTGGATATTTGATTTCATGGTTTTGCCGAAGTCTGCATACAAGCCATCAGAAAATTTGTCATTCGTTGACCATTTAATTTCGTGGTTCAATTGTTCCCACGAAATAATAATGATGAATCCACAGTACTTTATTTTCTGGTGTTTACATATGTTTTCCAAACGACATTTTCTCGTCCATTTCCTAGTAACTTGGGGTTTGAGCTATAATTTTGGCCTTTCCCTTAATTTGATGGTTTTGTCATCTTCACTGATTTTTGTGTGAACAGACACACTTCTGTCTTTTCAATGCTGATTTTAACTCTTCATTTTCTGGTCCATTCTATTGCTCATGAGATGTCTTGTACCGTATCCTCTTTCAGTTTACCAATTTTCTCTGGTCGTCTGGATTGCCTCATCGTCATATCATCTACAAATTTTGTATTTTCACCTTTGATGTGATTTAGAAACTAATTTATGTAGATATTGAAGAGAGTATGAGTTAACAAAAGGCCTGTGGTAGTACTATGTGTGTTTCAAACTTCCATGAATCCATCGAAATGCATCTTGCAATTCTGTTTTTTAAGATATTTTTTCATTTCCATATATTCCCTCGGATTCCTAGTTATTTTGTTTGATTACAAAAGTATGAATTTTTCGAAATACTAAGGATTTTCTTATCCCAGGCCGTATTTGGCACATATTTTTGGAATATGGGTCCTCAATGCTCTTCAACTTTGTACTTGTTTTGCTTTAAAACTGTTTTGATCTGAGCATTACTGATGAGTCTTATGTAGACGTAACGCGCGTCTGGCGTATTTTAAAAATTATAAGCCTGGTACATTTGATAACTATTATGCAATTGAACCATTTAAACAGTTAACAAAAAAAATAAAAGCCCTATAACAGCTAACAAAGAATAGGGCAATAACAGCTAACAGCAAATATATTTTCAGAATAACAGATAACAAAGAATTCAAATGCCCCATAACATCATAACAGCTAAACCCCTTGCCCCCTCTATAAAGCGTTTGAGAGAGTGCATTGTGAAAGATGCACACATATCCAGACGAATGGCAACGTCGTTGTACTTTTAGATCTCTCTATAGCTCCTAGTTAAAATGTAAATTGTTTTCGAAATATGAATATCTACAATATGCATTCAGTTAATCAAATAAGAATCTTAAATGACCAGACATCTGCTTGCAAGTTGTTTTCCCGTAACTCATTAGTTTAAAAAGGCTTTTGTATTTAAATAAAACATTTACAAAGTTGAAATGTTCCTCCGCCGGAACGTTTCTACATAAGAAAATGCTGGTAACAAGTCATGAATATGTCAGTTGTTATTCATTCGTTTGGTGTGTTTAAGCTTTTGAGTTTGCCATTTAACTGGGTACTTTCCTTTTCGGATTCTCCTCGGAGTTGAGCATTTTTGTGATTTTACTTTTTGCAGATGCACAAAGTGTATCTTCAGGAATGTAAATGTTATATACAAGAAGCTCTTATACGATCGCAAATATCTAAATTGTATATTGAATATAAACTCATCATAGATACCAGGACTAAATTTTATATATACGCCAGACGCGCGTTTTGTCTACAAATGACTCACCAATGACGCTCAAATCCAAAAAAGTTTAAAGGGTCAAATAAAGTACGAAGTTGAAGAGCATTGAGGACCAAAATTCCTAAAAGTTTTAACAAATATAGCTAACGTATTATATGCCTGAGGTAGAAAAGCCTTAGTATTTCAAAAAATTCAAAATTTTGTAAACAGTTAATTTATATATCACTGATAATTCATGTCACAAACAGTGCTGACTACTGGGCTTGTGATACCCTCGGGGAAATAAATCTCCACCAGCAGAAAAGCAATGTATAGCTTGAGCTAGATAACATCTAAAATTCATCATTCACAAATAAAGTCGAATAAAGTGTGTCTATAAAGAATCTCCATTACGCACATGTAATCCGGGGATGATTGTTAGCTCTGTTGACATCCCTGTTAATAGTTATCAAAGGTACCAGGATTATAATTTAGTACGCCAGACGCGCGTTTCGTCTACATAAGACTCATCAGTGACGCTCAAATCAAAATATTTATAAAGCCAAACAAGTACAAAGTTGAAGAGCATTGATGATCCAAAATTCCAAATAGTTGGGCCAAATACGGCTAAGGTAATCCATACCTGGGATAAGAAAATCCTTAGTTTTTTCGAAAAATTCAAAGTTTTGTAAACAGGAAATTTATAAAAATGACCACATTATTGATATTCATGTCAACACCGAAATGTTGACTGCTGGGCTTGTGATACCCTCAGGGTTGCCGTTTTTATGAGTAGCTGTGAAACCGAGGGACACATCATATTTTGTTCCAGATATTCTCTTTTTTGTGCATTTCATGACAGTATATTCTGGACAAATTTTTAATCAGTCTCCAAGAATTTCTCAGATGTCTGAAGTGAGTTGTCCATTTGTTTTTCTTAAAATGTCCTGTATAAAGCCAGGAATATGACGGTTGTTATCTAATACAATGTAGTTCGTTTCTATGTATGTTGATGATTGTCGTTTATTTTTTGTTGCACTTCTGTGATCTTTTGTTTCGTTATTTTCCTCTTAGACTATTAGCGGATTTAATTTGTAACCCGGATTTGCTTGGTCTCAATCGATTTATGTTATTTGAACACCGTTATACCACTGTTTTCTTTATTTGTTTCAATTATAATACTAAAAATAAAGTTTTACTCATCGGATTGTTTCTAATGCTTAGTTCGTTTCTGATTGTGTTACATTTTAAAGTTGTGTCGTTGTTCTCCCTTGACAGTTGTTGTGTTTCCCTCAGTTTTAGTTTGTAACTGTAGTTTTTCTCAGTCGATTTATGTATTTTGAACAGCGGTATACTACTGTTGCCTTTATTTGTAAACTTTTCCAAAAATTTCCCGGTTGTTCGGTATGATTCCTGAAATTGCACAGTACGGACAGTCTACTAATATCTTGCATAGTGCATCACGGTTTCTGAAGTGAATTGGTTGTTTTCTTAAAATGTCCTGTACCAAGTCAGGAGTATGTCGGTTGGTATCTAATACAATATGTTTTGGTTGCTCTTCAGTGTTCTCTTGTTTCGTTGCTTACCTCTAATACTGTGAAAGTGGATAAAGTCATCCACGAAAACCACGAAAATTGGTACCCCACGAATAAAAGTACTTTCACAGTACTAGTAGCGGTTATAATGTGCAACCCGGCTTTGCTGTCTAATACAATATTTTTTGTTTGCTCTTCAGTGTTCTCTTGTTTCGTTGATTACCTCTAATACTAGTAGCGGTTATAATGTGTAACCCGGCTTTGCTGTCTAATACAATATTTTTTGTTTGCTCTTCAGTGTTCTCTTGTTTCGTTGTTTACCTCTAGTACTAGTAGCGGTTATAATGTGTAACCCGGCTTTGTTAGCTTTCTCTCAATCGATTTATTACTTTTGGACACCGGTATACTACTGTTGTCTTTATCTATTTGAATTATAATATTCAAAATAAAGTTTTTGATGAGAGTACTATATAATGCTTTCCTAGTGTTCATCATATACAGGGGACAAGTTGTTGACACATAACATAGATCTTCCGTTATCATGGTTATGTATCTACAATTTGGACAAATCGGGTCTACTTTTGCCTGGATAAATACGTGCTTATGAACTTTATGTAAGTTCCTGTAAACATGCGGCATTGTTGTATTAAAGATAGCCAAAGGGGCAATCTAATCCTTGATATTATATTAAATGGGAATTAATTCCTCCATAATAATAATAATGTATTATTGTAATGTTTTATTACTTTAATAAAACTAAACGCTGGGGTATGCGAGATAACTCTATCTAGGTCCACGTACAACCATGTGGGAATTTATTTATTTATAGTGACAAAAGATAAAGTTCAAAAGTTCGTCCTCTTTACAGGGCCCAATCAAACATTGCATTGTGAAAATTGTGGACCTCCTAGCCGACAGCTGCGTATCGACCACTGATACTAGAAAAAAAAGCTAGGTTTGTGATCTAATTACATTAAATCCTAAAGCATTGTAAAATTTGATCGTCCATGCATGGCAAGTCACAGTGAACAATTTACGCAATGCCGGCTATCGGCAGAAATATGCATAAGTTGTTCAAAATACGCCAATGACAGATGCGACTGATAGGTCAAACCTAACTAATTTTTAAACATGTATGTTAATGTATTTCCGTTAAGCATTTATCAAATAATTTTGAATCCAATTATCGCCAATCAATCTGTTTAAGACTACATTTTATCAGTTTATAGTTTGTAGTGATGACAACACGCATAGTAATCATAGATCATCATACTATCACTCAAAGTATAATAGTATTAGGATTACAAATTAGAAATACAAACCCTTGGTACCAACATTTAGTCTTCATTGTAAACTTGGATAACCAGCATTGCAGATTTGAGAAATATTATACGTTCGTATTGCGATTTGTCAATAGAGAAATAATTAAAGGGCTCTGTTGAGTACATCATGAGCAGGTCAAATTAGAAATATAAACAAGGACAGGAAATCTTATTAAGAATCAAAAGACATTTTCCGCGTGACTATAAATGAAAACTGAGACTTTCAGATTTAGACCTTTTTCAAAATTATTACCCTAGCTTGAAAAAATACACCTTAATTATGATGTCTGTAATTCGTTCCTCTTCAAAAAATAGAGCCCTCTTAAAAAAATGAGCTTGGCCAAATTAAACAACAGAAAAAACGCAGACAGAATTTAAAAAGTAATAAGGAGAAAAAAAAACTTAAAAAAATGTGACAAAAAGTAAATGAAATACTTATGCTTGTTCATTATTATGATAATAGTGCATTGATATAAACTGTATGTGTAACCTGTGGACTTGGTCCAGACAGTCATGTAGGAAGTGCTCTATAAAGACAACATAAATGCACTTCTAAAAACCTAAAAAAAAAAAAGCAAAGATTTTATAGAGAACTAATGTTATACATTTCTCAAATTTAGTGAAAACCGAACTTTTGTCCATTTTCTGATCCTTTTCCATAAATTGGTATTATCAAAATTCAGATAAACCTTCTTTCTTGTAAAGGACAATTTAAAAAGGCGGACTTAGGTGTGTAATCAACTGTATATAATAATTACAAATTTTATTTCAGACTTAAATGGATAATATGTTGCAATGTGTCATTGGTGTAGATGTCGGAGGTACCAATACCGATGCTGTCATTTTACAAATTGATTATAAACAACCAAGAGTCTTGTCGTCTGCTAAATCAATTACAACCAAAGATGTCACTACCGGTATATCACATGCTATCCTTCTCGCGATCAGTCAGAGAAACAAACAACAGGAACTGGCAATACAACGCGTCAATATTGGAACAACACATTTCGTAAACGCAGTTGTCCAGCGAAAAGAACTAACAAAAGTCACAGTTATTAGATTATGCGGAACAGCATCACGACAAGTGCCGCCATTTTCTGATTTTCCTCCTGATTTAGCTTCATACTTAAATGGTGGGACGCACTTCGTCAGTGGAGGTTACCAGGTTGATGGACGTGAAATTTCACCTATTGATAGACTTGAAATATTGAAGATAGTTTCAGAGTCATACCAAGATGGCGTTACAAATTTTGTGATTTGTGGGATATTCTCTCCGTTACGAAAAGAACAGGAAGAAGAAGTGAAGACTATAATCCTATCTAAATTTCCAGACGCAAGCATTACCTTATCGCATGAAATAGGTCAAACAAGTCTGATAGAAAGGGAAAATGCCGCTATTCTAAATGAGAGCTTGAAACCATTGTGCAAAAAAACAATCAAGGGGTTTAAAGACGCTTTGTTAAGTTTAAAACTTACATGTCCATTGTACCTAACTCAGAATGATGGCACTGTAGTCGGAGAAGAATACGCTTTAACACATCCAGTTTGTACATTTGCATCTGGACCGACAAACAGCATGAGAGGAGCCGCATTCCTGTCAGGAATCAAAGATGGTGTTGTTGTTGATATAGGTGGAACAACAACAGATGTAGGAATTCTCAGGAAAGGATTTCCAAGAGAAGCATCCACAGAAATAAAGATCGGCGGTGTAAGAACAAACTTCCGAATGCCTGATGTGCACAGTATAGGTCTTGGAGGTGGTTCTTATGTAGGACAACATAAGGAAGATGACAGATGTGTAGTTACAGTTGGACCAAGGAGTGCTGGATATAACATAATGAACGAGGCATTTATATTTCAAGACGATACATCATCGTGCAAAATGGATTGTTTGACCGCCACAGATTTAGCGGTTGCTGCTGGACATTCCACCTTGGGTAACTCGGCTAATGTTTCTCATTTGTCAAGTGACCTGGTGGAGAAAGGGATTCAGAAAATAAAATCTATGGTAGAAATTGCTATTGACAGCGTTAAACTGTCAGCAGAACCGCTTCCGATTATATTAGTCGGTGGTGGCGGAATAATTTTAGATATAAAGAAAGGATTATTAGGAGCATCAGAACTCCTTTTCCCCAGTCATTTCGAAGTTGCAAATGCCGTTGGTGCAGCCTTGAGTCAGATGTCTGGATCAGTAGAATATGTTGTTCATTTAGGTGAGGAAATCAGCGAAGAAAATATTAATGCCAAAACTACAACTGAAATGGATCTTAATCCTAGAGAAAATTATGACGATGTCAAGAAAAGAATTAGAAAAGCCATCATGGAGGAGGCGATACGGAAAGCAAAAGAAGACGGGATTAAATGTGCAACAGACGTAGCAGTGAAAGGTGGTGCCGACAAAAAAAGTATAATCATATTAGAAAAATCAGACAATCCGATAACTTATTTACCTGGAGATGCTACCAGAATCAACTGTAAGGTAGTAGGTGACATGAAGTCGGTTAATCAGGCTTCTACTGTAATCATTGACAAAGATTTTATCCTTCCATCAGAACAGACGTTTGAAAATTCTAGTACATTCGAGAAAGAACAGACTAAACATATAATAAATACCGAAAAGCAGGATGGAATTATAGAGCAAAGTGTTCCTTTCATTAATGAAAATAACGAATGGATTCTTTCAGTATACGATATTGAATGTATAGGAATAGGAGCGGGAATATTGGGTTGCGGCGGTGGCGGATCGCCAAACCTTGGTAAAGTCTTAGCAAAACGTGCAGTAATCGATGGCAAGGAAATAAAAATTGTGAATCCAGATAATTTCTTTAGGAACAGAAGTGAAAATAACGATTTGATTGCTCTGCCTGCCTTCATGGGTGCTCCGTATGTTGTTTCTGAGAAATTAGTGAGTGGTGAAATATTAACTGCTCTCCAATGTATGAAGGATCTATATGAAGTAGGACAATACCAGGATGGCGATCTTCATACCAAAGACGGCGTTGATATTGAAACAGGCAATGGTTGTACATACATTAAGGACTACGCGAAGAACTCAAAAGGAAACAGTGGGTCGATCACTAACTTAGAAGGTAAAAAGAACATAGTTGGCCTAATGGGTGCTGAAATAGGAGGACTGAATGCCATTGAACCTTTATTGGTTGGAGCAGAGTTGGGATTGCCTGTTCTTGATTGCGATGGGATGGGCAGGGCTTTCCCTGAACTACAGATGTTTTGTCCTTTTATTTATGGTGCCAAACCGTATCCTGCCACACTATCAGACGATAAAGGTAGAAGAGCTGTAGCATTACATATGGATACTGCTAAAGACCTAGAAACTTTTTTCAGACAGGAGACGATCGAAATGGGTTGCATGGCGGGAATAATTTTTTCAACACTCACAAAAAGTGAAGTTTTAAATAAAACAATTTTGTTATCATACAGCAGGGCATGGAATCTTGGAAACATAATAGTTACGTCACGGAAGGAGAAAAAAGATCCAATAGAAGCAATAATAAACCATGAGGACGGTAAAAAGTTGATATCGGGAAAAATAACAGACGTTAGACGCGAGACAACAGGAGGTTTCAGCAAAGGTTTTGTGGATGTAACTGGAACTGAAAGTTTTTCTGGACAATTTCTCTTCATTGAATTTCAAAATGAGAATCTAATTGCACGTAAAAGTTCCGAAGAAAAGAATAACACACCAGATGTCGTTGCATGTACTCCTGATTTGATTACAATTGTAGACAACGATACTGCCGAACCAATTACTACCGAAATGGTTCGTTATGGGCTTAGATGCTCTGTTTTGGTGCTGCCAGTAGCAGATATCATGAAGACACCAAGAGCTTTGGAAGTAGTTGGACCACATGCTTTTGGATATCCTGTTAACTTTACTCCTGTCGCAGATTATAAACCACCTAAGCCGGTTACTTCTTAAGACTTAATCTGATGACATTATAATGTTGCATCTTTCTAGTACTACTCATGGAATGGAAAGCACTAACCGGAAATAAGAAACCCATATCACCTCAGAGGTGTGTGCATGTAAGGGTTTTCCATAATCGTTAAAAAATATATCTGGTGTATCATTCGGAAAAAATATCATTTATTATCATTTGTTTGTCCATATTTTTTTTTGAAAGGCTTCAGCAATAGATCCCTCAAGTTACTTGCATACATTGAACACATATATTTATAACAAAATTTCTTCGTGTACTGTGTGTGTCAAGCTTGGTCCTTTGAGTCGTAAAACTAGTTGGATATAGGACACAAACAGGAAATATGACCCATATATATACAATGTGTAGCCCGAATTACAATTGTATAATACTGGAGTACCCTGGTTTTGGAATTAATTATCATTTTGGTATTCACAGGGTATATGGGTTCTATCCCCTGTCAATGTTACCAATCAAATTTCGGGGTTTCACTCTATAGTTTATTAAGGTTTCGCATATACCAGATTTCCAGAGCAAAATGATATGAACGTATAAATTAACAAGATAATAAATATTCGATTTTGGTTGTTGTCTGTTATCAACAATAGTATTTCCCCCACGAATAAATATTCTCCGTGTCAGGTGAGCGTGGCGAGAACTTCGCAACTGTTTCACCCAAGGCCATGACATTGTCAAAGACTGTCGCATCAAATGCTCGTTGCACAGCTGTAATTTAATGTGAATTGTAGCATAGCGAACATGTCTCATACGTAACGAAATCGACATTATACATTTTGAAGAGTAGATGATAGTTTATTATGCATGGACACAGCAAACATAAATTTAACAAAAGAGGATCTGAATAGGGTTTACTGGTTGCAGAAAAATGGACCAAATAAAATGGGGGGGAGCATTCATAGCATCCAACTCAATAAGATGCTCCTACTATGCATGCACCACCAGACAGGCAATAATCTGCTTATAAGCCTCTTTAATACTCTGATAATCCAGAAGATGCAAGACAATCTTATCAGGACAATGCATGTTTGGATTTTTTTTTTAAAACACAAGAAAGAAAATGTTCATGTGTGTGCTGTCTGCAAAACCACCTCAGTTTTAGAACATGGAGTGTTTTATCATAAAAAGTATTTATAGAGATGAATGTGTCATGTACCTGGTTTCACCAAATGAGGTTGAAGTGCTAATTAAGACAAGATTTTAAAATAACAACAAATATAAAAATAAGAAGTGGTATGATTGCCAATGAGACAACTCTCACCCAGAGACGAAAAGCCGAAGAAAAGAGGCGAAATGTACCAAAGGGACATTCAAACTCATAGGTGGAAATAAAACTGACAACGCAATGGCAAAAAAGCTTAAAGGAGAGACGAACAGTATACAAAACATCAACACAGAAACTTAAAGATTGACGAACAAGAACCCCGCCAAAAACCGGGGTATTATATGGTGCCTCAGAAGGGTAAGCTTATCCTGCTCTACGTGTGGTACCGTCATGTTGCTGATGGAGGTACACAGTCAGGATACTACTTCGTCAAAATTATCTCCCCATTACGCCAGTTCATTTTCACAATCGTAGAAACCGATAAGTTTATCCACATTGCACCATTACGATCCTTATATGTCAGTTATATTTTAAAAGACAAATGTATCAACTAGCTAATGAGCATCAGTTAATGATCTTGTCTGCATTGATTCAAATTAAAACTATTGTCTGATCAGTTCTCAGGTGGAATTTTCGAAAATTCATAAACATATAAATAAATTATAATTGAATATTTCATGGAAGTGCAGACTAGATTTTTTTAGTGTATAAAGACTATAAACCCTAATTATCACAAACAAAAAAATAGAATTTTTCGAAGATATGCATTTTCATCATCCAACTAGAAAGTCTGTCGTCAAGTACTTTCAGTAAAAACACACTGTCTCTGTTTTTGTGATTCATTAGATAGGTTTTTTTCTTGACCCATATATTTCATCTTTTAGTACGGTTATTTTTCTGTGTTATAAAGTCAACCTGCAGCTTTAATATATAAAAATGATAGAATCTGAAGCGAAACGATGTATGAAATATTCTTACTTAGTACGATATCAAGACAAAACACTCAACTCAAACACGCCCTAACAAAAAAAAGGTGCACACGATTTTCTCTTTTCGATACAATTGTTACCTATTTTTTTGGATTTTTTTCTTCAGTCACATAATGGAAGGGCAGACACAAAAATTACTGAACTAAAAGATTGATGTTTTCCGTCCGTGGTAATTTTTTCAAAAAAAATCGGAGGTTATCCATTTTCTTCATCCAATTTGAAAGATACCCATGTCGTTGTTTTGCTTAACTATATACTAGATAAATTGAAAACTTATGCAAATGGTATTTTTAAAATAAAACACCTCGTAATTGAGAAGAAAATTTTGTTTGTTTCTATTTACTTTTTAAAAATTTGTCACTATAGTAAACAGTACAGATTTATCGCCTTCTCTAACAAAGAGCTTCGATTCTTTTGTTCTATTTCAACCTGGTTTCCGACTGTACAAACCCAGTGATAAGTCTTATTCGGTAGGTCAGGTCACGTTCGAGGAAAAGAATACGGGATTGTGTTTACGACACTTGAAACGTCAGTGAAACAAATATTCCATGACGGCTAGCTAAGCCGCAATGGTGTCCGTTAAGGTTTATGACCCCTCCTGTGGCCATTTTTGTACGAACTTTTCAAACTTCAATTGTAACAAAACTACAGATATAATGAATAATAGCGATAGGCCATTCTGCAATATACCAAGGGGAAACTTGATGCAAACCATTATCATGTACTCTTTCATTGCATTTAATAGAAAAAGAGGACTTTGTGGCAAATAAACAAAGATTTTTATAGAAAATCCACATCCTTTAAGTTTTAAGGCATGGCAGGAACTAGATATATAAAAGTTATATGAAGTCTACGTTTCAGAAAATTAAAAACTTACCTGCATTTTGATGTGCATTTTTTTCCAGTCTGCAGAAGATAGCAAAATAAACAAATCTGCAACTTTTGGATTTAGGCTCGCTAGTATATTTCGGGCCTTGGGATAACATATTTCACAGAAAAGTGTTATTTACTATATTCATTATCATCAGATTTAACGTGACCAACTGGGTCATATTTGAATAGGAGGTTGAGACCTAACATCATTAATATTGAGATCCTGCAGCAAGTTTGTAATGGAATATTAACGTTGCGATTGGTTTTGTATAAGTATTAGAGATGATAGGTACAGACTGATCTTTAAAGTATAGGAATGTATCTTCGAGTAAACAGATTTTTGAAGAAGGATATTGCCAATATTGATGTCATTGATACTTTTATCAGCAAAGAAGAGTTTAAGAAAGGATATTTTCTCTTTTTCTTCTTTTTCAATACGAACCGGTCTGAAAAGTTTGCGACTTGAAATACTAAGTCAGGAATCTGGCCTTTGATAGTCCTAATTGTATGATTTTTAATTTTAAGTTTCTTGTGTATACTTCGGAGTTAATTTTGACGTCCATTATCACTGAACCGTTGTATATTTTTTTGTTAAGGGGCCAGCTGAAGCACGCCTCCCGATGCAGGAGTTTCTCGTTGCATTAAAGATCCATTGGCGCCCTTCGTCTGCTCTTTGGTCGGGTTGTAGTCTATTTGAAACATTCACCATTTCCATTCTCAATTTTATTAGTACTAGAAAACACCCGCGAAATCGCGGGCATATAAAGCTTGTGAACTGTTGTAGGATGATTTTTTGTCAAATATATTATGTATTGAAAATTACAAAAAAGGTATCTCCCTTTTTCCAAAGTCCGATATTTGTTTCCTTTCTAGCTGTTAAATTCAATTATATTCGTGTTTCAAGTTTACGACCACAATTATTCTTCTCCTTTGCTACATGATTCTTTTGGTAAAAGTCAAATCATATAAAAAAATTGCACCGTTTCAAACATGAAATAAATGTAACTGCTAATATATAGACCATTATTAGTCTAAAAAATATGCTTCTATGACAATCCATCAGTGCTTTTTTAGAGCCTTATTAATGTGCCAATGGTAGGATTTCAAACGGAATCAAGTATAAATGATTAATACCGACTAAGGCTAATTTGAGGGATTGTCGATCGGAGGGGTCCTGATCCCGAAATCCCGGGCTTAAAACCATGAAATTCCGAGATGCAGAATTTAAAGGAATTCATATCCAGAAATCGAAAAATATAATCCCGAGCTTAAAAACACCAGATCCTGACGCCCCGAAAAAGGTCCTGCCTCCTCCATTAATCTCTACCTTACTTTCTTTTTTGCCAAATCACTATTTCCCCTTTTAACAATAAATTATATGTAGAAATATATATAGTCTCTATATATTAAAGTAGTATAATCGTAAACGCGAAAATATTTGTCCTCTCTAAAGAATATAATAGTTGTGATTTTTGCGATCTAAACACCGTGACATGATGGAGAACGCTCTACGATTGGTTGTACTTGTGTCACATGTTTTACTATTCTAATATAAATGCAACTGGTATGACCCCTGAATAGTAAACATTTAAAAAAAAATAGTAGACAGAATACAGACGGATTCTTTATATATATTAAAGAAGTATAATCGTAGTTTACATGTAGATAAACGCGAACAATAATTGTCCTCTCTAAGGAGGTATAATAGTTGTGGTTCTTGCAATATAAACACCATGAAATGGAGAACGCTCTGATTGGCTTATCTATTTTTCTGTTTTGTTATCTATCATACGATTTGTTGTATTTGTGCATGTTTCAAACAGGAAGTCTTATCTATGACTAAAAGTCAGTCTGATGACGGAATCATTTCCGGACTCCTTTTTTGTCGTTTTTCTCCCAAAATAACTCAATCTGAATAATCATAAGCATGGATGACAAATGCGACTAAGCATGTTACCTATAGGACACAGAGGCATGATGATTGATTTTTTGTGGAAGGAAGAGAAGCGACACCAAAAATGAGGTCTTCTCGTTTAATAGTATAGATTCGAGATGGTAGCTGTTAGTTTGCATTGGTTTGAATGTCAGTGTTTTCCAACCTCAGAGAATGAAGTTTTAAAAGATTTGAGGAATAAAGATTAGTGCAAATGAGATAAATACTGGATAAATAAATTCTGTATAGATGGCATCTTCAGAGAAACGTCGCACGATACTGGTGTCAGCTAACGTTACACATGCACCTACAGACGGTAGCCAACATAAAAACGTTAAAATGCACGTATTTAAAATAACCATCTTACTTGAATGGATTTTTTTACTGTTTTTTTTTAAATAGCAATGAATCAAATAAGTGGGTATAGCGCAAGGTACTAAGTAGGTCGACAGGACGGAAGTATAAGGTATTGGCATTTGGATTCGGCTTTTGGAATATGATGGATCATGGAAGTTTTGTACATTGTATTGCCACATACGTACCACTCATGCAGAGAGGTGCTGCAATCCTGATATATATATATATATAATTATTTTGCGTACAGAGAGCATATGTGGCACTTATATCGGTTTAGCATCACCATTCCAACTGGAGGATTGAGCGCCCACAAGTATTGCTTACCCCCGCCACATTGATGCATTCTGTATGTGTATGTGTATGTGTCTATTCTAATTGAGACAGCAGCCTGTAGTTTCGATCAGTGGATGTCGTGGGTTCATGTCTGCCATATTTGTTTTTCGAAAAATGCGTGTTTTGTTATAAATCATGCCGTTAGTTTTCATCACTTGATTTTTTTCACAGTTTCATGTCGGGGCCTTTTAAAGGCCTCTATGCGCTTTGGCTTTTCTCATTGTTGAAGGCCGTACGATTGCCTATCATGATTAATTGCTTACATCATCAAGTCGATTTGAACTTTGGTTGACAGTTGTTTCATTGGCATCATCACCGCGGGTGGGGTTTAACATGAAGAAGTCAATGGTAGAGCCAAATACATGAACGGAATGATGGGAAATGAACTATTACTGATAAATTAATAAGTATATGTTATACATGTAGCGGAAGTAACAAAAGTACTTTTAAATTATTTCTACTGGTATCTTAATTACTTTAGATATATATGAGCAAGAGATTATATTTATTACATAACAGTTCATTTTGACGGTGTCCTTGATCTTTGATATATCTATATAGACTATATGCATTTATATAATTTATCACAGGAGTTAAAGAAATTGACCCACTTCATGTTTGGCGTTTAATTTTTTAAATCAAAATTTCTGTTAATTTTCAACTTAATTGTGTTCTTGGTGTACTTTCAGTATAAACAGCGATTCTGATGTCTTTCCTTTGGGGTTTCTATATCATATCCGTTTGTGGGTTTTCAATTCTCAAAATGTTTGCTATCTTCAATTTTCTATTTCTATACCCGCATACGTAACACTAATAAGTATGGGACTCCAAAACTGTCTTATAAATAATATTAATGTTCTCTATATATGATGTGTTTTTTCAATTGTTTGGTATAATTATATCTTGAATTGAGATGGAAACGACATTATATATATAGAACGTGCAATTGTTATTGTATGATGTGCATGTGATAAATATCAGTAGGAGATTTTTTGTCATGATTTGTATCCCTCCTTTCTCGTTACTCATGATATATGTTTTCATGTTTTTCAGCTGTTCACGTTGCATACCGATTTAAGCTGTAAAGTTATCATTAGAAATACCAGTGAGTGAGGAAAACATAGAATTTAGAATCTTTCGTGATAATTAACAGGCATTAAAATTGTATGATTTTTTGTCGAGCCTGCGACTTTTGTTGCGAAAAGCTCGACATAGGGATAGTGATCCGGCGGCGGCGTAAGCTAACTTCTTAAAAGCTAAATATATTTTATATTTTCATGGTTCATTGCTCTGGTTGTCGCGTTTTGGTCTGTTTTTCTTAAACTATAAGCAATATGTCAACTAGATTCGTTGTATGGAAGAATTGTTAGCTGTATATGCTTGCCTGGCATGGTTAATCTGACCTTGACCTCATTTTCCTGGTTCATTGGTCAATGTATAGTTTTCTTGGTTAATGTTAAGTTTATGTGACAGTTGTAATAAAACTGCATAGTTAAGACTATCAATATAATATCAATGATTAGTAAAGAAGGCTAGAAGTTTGTAAAAGCGTTTGTACTCTTGCTTTTTTTTTATCTATGGGTTTTTGTTTAAATTTTCGTTTACACATGACGATCTGCTCAGGACATATCCTTGCACAATCTACAACCTGATGTAAACAAACTTCCCTGAAAACAGACAAACTGAATGATATACGTACATTGCTCAAAATATCCATGATTATGAATCATGATGCATATGCATATAAATACATGATATTAATAATGCATTTGATAGATAAAGGAGTAGGTCCAGTAAGACCCCTTTTTGGCCCAAAATATAGCAGTTTTACAAAATTGTTTAAATGTAAACTTTTAGTTATTTCTTAACAGTAGAATGCTTCTGCTACATAAATATGTGCTATCATTTTGACAATCAATGCACATATATCGGGTACTAGCACCGTGACCATAAAGTCATGCTAGATTACTGAAATCTTCACAATTCTAGCATTTTAGTTAAATTTTAGACGGTTCCGTGTAAAACGTGTTCATCCTTAATATTGAAATGTAAGTTGTATTTGATGATAATACATAACATATATAAAGGTTGAGGATGAACACGGATGCGGCCACTTTCATTTTTGACATAATTACACCTTATATAAGAATGCCAGCTTTTGATTGGCTGATAGCCAGTGTATTTTTCGCTTATTGGGAATATTCTTACATTTTTTCTCATTTCAAACAAATCTGACGGGTTTTCACCACTGCCGGTGAATATGCCTCAAATACCATGGTATTTGCCATTTTGGATATTCCTTTTTTACCCTCGCGAGCATCTTCCCGCCAATTTTTTTTTCTGATATGACGTTACATAAAGACTCATATAAGTACATGTATAGTTCCCGCGGTATATTTTATGATAGTACTTGCATTAGACTGGTTCCCGATCGCAATATTAAGTATGTTACACATATACCAATACCTCGTGAGAGAGTATGCTAATAGCTAATACCTGGAACGTAGTCCCGGGGACCAGGATATACTTGCATGTCCTCAAATAAACATTTCCTTTTCCTAGTACAGAGAGCACGGTTTAAATTAAAATCTATTCGGCTCGAGAAATTTAAGTCCCTCGACTTGTATTTTTCGCAAATACCCCTCCATAACATGATATATCTGTTCAAAAACCATCAGTGAAAAGTTACATTTTTCGCCGCATATTTTGTAGATTTTTCATATTTGAGCCTAAATTGGATCGTTTTTAATGACTCAATTAGTTAAAATCTTTCTTATGAACTAATTGAATCAAATGAAAATCAAATAGACACTTAAGTGTTTAAAAAGTGTTCAAAATCAAGTTTCGTCAGATGAACTTGAAATCAGTTGAGGCAAAAATCCGTCCTTAACGGACCTACTCCTTTAGTTATATTTAAAAAAAAAAAAACATTTTATTATTATTATTCATTTGGTTGTGTATGTATTTCTTGTCGTAACGTTTTCACATTTTATTTTTTAATTCGACTTAGATATTATCAGTGTAAGTATACGATATCCGGAAAGCAGTGGTGTACAGTTGTTTTGGGTACTCAGGATTAAAAAGGATAATGCGAGACAACAACCGGGTTGAAAATTGACTTTAGAAGGATATATTTGGATTTGTAAAACCAATATCTGTTAAATAAATAGGATAACTGTAATTGTTTTGACATTTCTATTGTCCTGCAAGCACACACACATCACAATAATTAAGGATACAAACATTTTTTAGATTAAAAAGGTACCGGATTGTTATCTTTAAAAACTAATTTAAACCTACCAAAATGATATCTAATTAAAATTCACATCTTTATCAACACGCGTGCTCGTACGAGGATGACAAATCATAGATCTATAATTATATTGACACGTACTGCAACATACATTGTATGTATGTAGATATAAGAAGATGTGGCAATGAGACAACTCTCCATTCAAGTCACAATTTGTAAAAGTAAACCATAATAGGTCAAAGTACGGTCTTCAACTCCTTTCCAAGATTAAAACTAAATAAAAATACTATGATTTAGTGGACCCAATGAGTTTCTTTTTTTATGCAAAACTTCTAAATACGGTTCACTCCATATCTTTAGAACATGCCAGTTCTATTGAAAGATTTGTATGCCCCGAATTGATCAATTAATAAAATGTATGGTATGGGTGCAAATGAGACAACTTAGTATCATTTCCAAGTCACAATGTATAAAAAGTGAACAATTTTATGTCAGTACGGCCTTCAAGACGGAGCCTTGACATGTCAGTTTACTACTATTTCATATCATATCACTAGATTCGATTTGACCTTCTACAAACAGTAAATGGTCGTCTGTAAATAGCTAATTGACTATAATTTTATATGTTAATCAAATTATATATGCATGCATTTTGTCTTTTTTATGTTGGGCCCCGATGAACGTAGTGTAGTCTAGAGTTTTCCAGAAGTTATGATAATGTTTACTTTGAAGGTACTTTTACGATATTTAAATTTTTTTTTTTTATTATAATTTGGAATAAAGTCAAGTCATCAAATGGTGTACTATATACACACTGAGACTACTATAGTATTTGCCATAGTTGTCTCAGCTACAAAGCAGTATTGTAACCCCCACTTCCAAGCTACTATATTATATGCCATATTTGTCTCAGTAACAAAACAGTATTGTAACCCCCCACTTCAAAGCTACTATATTATATGCCAAAGTTGTCTTAGTAACAAAGCAGTATTGTAACCCCCCACTTCCAAGCTACTATATTATATGCCATAGTTGTCTCAGCTACAAAACAGTATTGTACCCCCCCCCCCCCTTTTCCGAGCTACTATATTATGTTTCGTAGTTGTCTCAGCTCAGTCAAAGCAGTATTGCAACTCCAACCCACCCACCCCTTTTCCGAGCTACTACATTGTATTTCATAGCTGTCTCAGCTTCAAAGCAGTATTGTAACTCCCACCCCTTTTTTTGAGCTATTATATTATGTTTCATAGTTGTCTCAGCTTCAAAGCAGTATTATCCCCCCCTCCTAAATAGCTTTTCAGTAATTATTTTATTGTCTTCTAGATCTGTTCTGTATATCTTTATTTCTCAACAAACCAAATTACATTAGTATAGAGATAAAAATCTAGTACATATTGGTCTGTTTAATCCTTCCTGGATAAAAAGACTTATAGATAATTGACAATTGACTTGTGTGATATTACAAAATCAACCTGAGAGTATTTTATCAGATTAATAATGATCCGGTTGGGCTATCATACTTTCTTTCAGATGAAAATGTTACTCTAAATTTGATTGGTTTACTTTCATCACTCATGACAAATGGAAAGCTCTGTTTTAAGAGGTTATATGATTGGTTTAAATTTTGCATAAATATAAAGTGATGTCGATAATCGGTCTCTTTTTTAAAACGTGGTCGTAGTAAACGAACGTGTGTCAAATTAACAAACAAAATCAACATGACAGCTAAACCTACATACAAAGTTGGTAAGTATAAACCTAAGGCTAATATATTTAAACAACCATTGTATGAGAGATATTTGCAGGCTGTCTTTTTTTAATTTCCCCTGATAATGGTGATTATATAAAAGATCAAGCATTGAAACAGTGGATGCCGGCTGGTCCTAGATAATGACCCTAATTTTTAAATATATTTTTGTAAATGATGCTGATCATCTGAACCTTTGTGAATAAGAAGGCTGATAAAAAAGCAAACATGATTTACTCCCCTTTTAACCATTACTGTAAGCTAATATTTTACAACTGCAGTGAAAGAAAGTGGTTATATGGGACTGGAGTTATAAAATTATCTCAAGCTTACAGAACTTTCATTTCAAGCTTTAATTTATCTCTAGGTTTAAAATAGAATTATATATAATGACATACATGTAGTTTGTTAAACAAGTGTCCATTATATGCATGTTGGCAGGTTGTAAGAGCACCTGTTTAATCTTTAACATTTATGTGATGCAGATTTTTTTTAGATGCTGTGGCACATCACTTTTTATTTGTGCACATACTGTAGTATCAAGTACATGTATCTAATATTGTAAATTGATATTTATACCAATTGTCATGATTTTTAAAAATATGTAATTTTCCTTAGTCCAAATTTATTTGACTTATTGATTCTTGCTGGCTAAATGTCCAGTAACAAATATTTCAATTAAGCAATGGAATGGATGAGAATATATAAATGTCATAGTGCTAAAAATTTAAAGTAAAACAATTTAATTTCAGGCTGTTGTATTTTGCTAGAGTTGAGCAGGGAAAAAAACCCAAATTAGAAACAATTAAATTCACCCTCAAGCCACTCCCTCTGCAAATGATAAAAAAATTACCGGATTCTATGAATTTTTTAATCGGCCTTAAAGTATTGATGGATTATACCTGGTAATTCAACTTAACTTGAATAAAGTGAATGGTTGAAAAGCTGTGAGGTTGTTGGTAAATTCAGTTGATTGAATATACCAAGTGTACGTATATATCTTAATTTAAAAAAAAACCAATTTTGTTTATAAATAAAATAGGGACTGGAAAATTGCTCTAACAATTGACATCAATATTCGTTGAAACCTTATGGTTATTAATTATTTTGTAGCTGACATCGGTTTGGCCGATTGGGGCAGAAAATGCATTGAAATTGCTGAAAATGAAATGCCCGGTCTCATGCAGATGAGAAAAATGTATGGAGAATCCAAACCTTTGAAGGGAGCACGTATCACAGGATGTTTACACATGACCACACAAACAGCTGTTCTGATCGAGACCCTCACAGCACTAGGGGCTCAGGTCCAGTGGAGCAGTTGTAACATTTTCTCCACCCAAGATTTTGCAGCAGCAGCCATTGCCAAGACAGGTGTGCCTGTTTATGCATGGAAAGGAGAAACTGATGAGGAATACATCTGGTGTATTGAACAGGTAACTGATATTATGATTTTTAAGACTTATTAGTAGATATAAAAAAATAAGGTACGAGTGCCAATGAGACAACTCTCCATTCAAGTCACACTCTATAGATATAAGAAGATGTGGTATGAGCCAACTCTCTAACGAAGTCACCGTTTGTAAGAGTAAGTGGGGTATGTTGATACCTTTATAACGAATAATGGTAATATTTCTTGCCAAATGATGTATGTGGTATAATTGCCAATCGGCAATCACAATAAATTTTAACCAATTTGATCCTAATGGTAGACAAAGTGACCATATGTCTGTCTGACACTTAACTAAATGGTCACTTAACTGTAAAGGGCATTTCTACACTCTTTATGATATAAATGCATGCAACTAGCCTAACATAGCATTGTCCTGCAAAAGAAAAAGAATATATAAAGGTAGTAAAATATATAATTGTGGCTCGTCTTTTATCCTTCAAGCAATAATAAATAATTGATTATTTGTTTTTTGCAGACATTAGTCTTCCCAGATGGACAACCATTAAACTTAATCTTAGATGATGGTGGTGATCTAACAAACTTGGTCCATGAACGTTTCCCACAATACTTACCAGGTAATATAAACAGCTTCAGGACTACATAATCATTCTCTGTCTGAATTTACTGGGGTCAAAAAAGAGGTCTCTCTTGAATGGCCAGTGAAATTAATGTAGCTATACTATCTATAGAGCAAGTTAATTCCATTGAGGGCAAGTCAATTTTAAAAGAAAGTTGCACTTTTGGTCAGATGGAAATTAATTTCTTGTATCTAAAGAAAGTAAATAAGTCATTTCTGTACTTCCACCTTTAAGTTATTTGAGTTAGTTCCCTTTGACTGAAAGACTGAATGTTTATTTTGCCATGGTCTTAGGTAATATAGTATTTTAGAATAAGGCCACACCAATTTAATTTCTTGTTCTACGGATTTTTGGACTTCAAAAATTGGGGCGAGCGAGCGATTTGAAAATTTTAATAAAAAAATATTTAATTTGCCAATTTTTGAGGCGAAGCTTAAAAAGTAGAGGCGAGCGATTATAATTTTTTTTTGTAAACATAAAATAGTAGGTTTTGACTATATTAAAACTTGATTTATCACTTGTACCTTGACATTTCTTTAATTTATGAAATATTTTTCCCCTGTTCATGCTGTTCAACAAGAAATAATTGAATAATTAAATCTGGTCTATGTATGTGCATGGAAGTAATATTTACTTCCATGGTGTGACTGACAATGAGACAATTCTTCATCCAAGTCATAATCAGGTTCAGAACAACCCCTTAATGTTATGAATATCCCTTTTATGAGGGGTCATTATATAAGTTATAATATATTTTTTTTGTAAATAATAACAAACATATGTCAAAGTACGGCCTTTTACACAGAGCTTTTATCCCGACCAATCAGCAACCTTTAAGGGACCACAACTTAGTTTTGTACACAATTCGAACAGGAAAACCAATTTATATTTCCAAACGGTAAAATACCAATGAACCACATCAACAAACGATAACGGCTGAACGACAGGTCCTTGAATAAACCTGGACAGGTGCACAAACCTGCAGCGGGTATGATCGTCACCATACATTATAATTGCAGTTGAAGGCAAATCCTTCAGAAGTTCTTTGTACTTTATTTTAACAACAAACATTTTTTATAGGGAATACAAGTTAGGGGGAAAGAAATTAACGTTTTGATCTGTACTGGTATTTCCGGTTATATCGGAGCACTCCAGGTGAAATAAATTGGTTTCATGCTGAAACAAATATTCTCGCAGATATTTACAGTGTTGTGGGGGTACTGATAGGTTTTAAATCATTATAGAAAGGCTAGACTGAGATTTTATAAACAAATGTTGCTATCTTTTTATAATATTTACAAAAAAACGGTGCGGGAAATGGACATGATTTCATTTCCGGATGCGGGAAGAGGGAATATAATAAAAATATAAAAATTCTGTTTTGAAAAAAATAGGTGCGGGCGGGTCCGTCGAACAAGGAATCAAATTGGTGTGGCCTAAACAATATTTAATAAATGTGCAGTTTTTGAAATGAGTTTGTTAATTTTACAGGAATTGCTGGTTTATCAGAAGAAACAACAACTGGTGTACATAACTTGCACAAAATGTTGAAAGACGGAAAACTGAAGATGCCAGCAATTAATGTCAATGACTCAGTCACAAAGGTATAACATAATGACTTAGTCACAAAGGTATAACATAATGACTTAATCTCAAAGGTATAACATAATGACTTAGAGTAGAATATTTTATATGTATAACTACTACAGTCACAAAGGTATAACATAATGACTTAGTCACAAAGGTATAACATAATGACTTAGTCACAAAGGTATAACATAATGACTTAGTCACAAACATATAACATAATGACTCAGTCACAAAGGTATAACATAATGACTTAGTCACAAAGGTATAACATAATGACTGTCACAAAGGTATAACATTATGACTGTCACAAAGGTATAACATAATGACTTAATCTCAAAGGTATAATATAATGACTTAGTCACTTAGAGCAGAATATTTTATAGGTATAACTACTACAGTCACAAAGGTATAACACAATGACTTACTTAAAGTAGATTATTTAATAACACAACTATTGCATAATTAAATTAAATAATTGGAAAACAACAATTTGTACTGCCCTTTAAATCATAAGACTAGACTATTTGTGAAAGAACCACCAAATCTAGTATTTTATTGGTTGTTCCAGTAACCATTGGAAATTTAGATTATTCTTAATTGTTACAAAGAGAGTGTGGTTGAACATATTTTCTATCATATTTATGGTAATCATATGTTGGGTTTAAAATAACTGATATTAAGGACTCGGGATATACAGAATATCAAAGAATAAGAGGTTACTAGTTTGTAGATGTTAGAAATCGCCTTCCCATTTCTGTCTTGTTACCAAATTATTTATCTATTGCATCTTTGGGAATGTAGATTTAATTTTCAATTTTGATGATTTTTTGTTCTTTTTCTTTAAACACCTATACAATTGTATATGATATTGTTTACTTTTTTGTGCAGCATTTTAAAACTTTTCAAATGTTTGGATTTTTTTCACAAGTGTCAACTCTTCGAGCAGACATAATCAGATCCTGTGGAATAGAGATACATTTGATATCTGGCTATCTCTTTGCTGTAGAAAATGATAGTGTAATGAAATTATAAAACACTTGACTGAGGAAGCAGATGTATTTATAAATATGTTTAATTAACACCTTGAAGTAATTTTTCTTTTTTCAGAGTAAATTTGATAATTTATATGGATGCAGAGAGTCATTAGTTGACGGAATCAAAAGAGCAACAGACGTCATGTTAGCCGGTAAAGTTGCCATGGTAGCCGGATACGGAGATGTAGGAAAAGGTTGTGCACATGCTCTCCGAGCCTTCGGTTGCCGTGTCATGATCGTAGAAATTGATCCAATCACTGCTCTGCAAGCAGCTATGGAAGGTATATATCATAAGCTTTGTATCTCAGAAAACGTATTAAACTGAACAAATATTCATGGACTTTTTGAGAGGGATCTATAAATCTCATTTCTCTTTGAGAAATATGTCCAAGATTATAAACTCTGCTTCAATATAAGGCAGTATTATAGTCGTTTTTAAAAGAGTAAAAAAGCAGGGTTTACGTAATTTATTTAAGTTTGAATAGATATTTTGATAGTCACAATTAATGTCCCTAGCCGTAAACTTAAAATGTTGCCCTTCGGTCGGTAGGTTACAAGGCACAATTACTGTCCCTAGCCAACAATCAATCATTACATTTTCACATCTTTACTTTTACAAGAATTGAAAAGAAAAAATATATTTTATATTGCAATAGAAATAGTTGAAAGAATATTTTAACCCTCCACACATCTTGTAGGTTTTGTAAGAGAAATTAGCTGATATCATCTTTAAGGACTTGTAGTAAAAATTAGTTCATATAATAGTTTAACCATTTACACATATTTCAGGTTTTGAAGTAACAACAGTAGAGGAATGTATACCCAAATGTAGAATATTTGTAACAGCCACAGGATGTGCCTCAATTATCCATGGTAACATGTTTGAGCAGATGTTGGAAGATTCTATTGTGTGCAATATTGGACATTTTGATTGTGAATTAGAGGTCAAATGGATTAATGAAAACTGTGCAAAGAAAGAACAAATCAAACCACAGGTACTTTTTATTTTTACCTGTGTCCATGAAAGCCACACAGGATTAGTTACCACTGGACTTTGCCTTCTTGTACAATATTCAACGCATTGATCAATTAGGTTTACATTGTTGATAAAAAAAATTCCATTAGTTTTGGCACATCCACCTTTAATTGCAGACAACATCAAGGGCATTTTTTCAATCTTAGTTAAACAAAGTGGACGCCACACTTAACTCAAAAACATACAAATGAACCCAAATTTAAAAAAAAACAATAAGTCTAACAATTGCTAGAGGTTCCTGACTTGGGATGTGCACAAATGCTGCAGGGTTGAACATGTTTTGTGTGTTCTCAAACAACACACCCCCTATCTCGTGTATCTCTGGCCAATGTTGAATTAACATACACACAGCAGAATGCACCGTTTAATTCAGTTTAAAAGAAGTCGTTAAGTCCAAAACTAGACATCCCATTTCATTTGATTTTTAAATAATTTGTAGACTCCTACTTATTCCATGTTTTAATTTTTAGGTTGACAGATACACAATGAAGAATGGTAGACATGTAATTCTGTTAGCTGAAGGTCGTTTGGTTAACCTTGGGTGTGCACATGGACATCCTAGTTTTGTCATGAGTAATTCATTTACAAATCAAGTACTTGCACAAATTGAACTGTGGACCAAAAAAGGACAACATAAGATTGGTGTTGAAGTATTACCCAAGAAGGTATGTTTTATATAAGTTTATACTTCAAACTAATATTATGACATGTACATATGTAAATGCTGCTTTGTGTTACCAGTTAATTCAAAAGTTTACAAGTTTTTAATGATTTACCTAATTAAGCTTATTGCGAAGCAAATCTTTGCTCAATGTCGAATTAAATGCTATTCGTAATCATTTTTTTTTTCACAGAAATTATATGATCAATTTCTTCTATGATTGGCAAGATGAAATAAAAGAATGTAATTCTTAAAGTAACTTAATTTGAATAAAAATTACATATACCTTAAGATTAAAAAGAAAAAATTGAAAGTGCATAATTACATTACATGTACATTTGTAGATTAAAAAAAGACTATTAAAAGTGCATCATAATTTTTTACCACATTAAAATATTTTTTTTTAGTAATGTTTTATATTGCTTATTCTATTTCAAAACCTTTTCTATTCATTAAGTAACTCCTTTTATTGTTTTTCAGTTGGACGAGGCTGTTGCTGCAGCTCATTTAGACCATCTTGGAGTCAAATTGACCAAGCTTACAGACGAACAAGCCAGCTATCTAGGTTTACCTAAAGATGGACCATTCAAACCAGACATTTACAGATATTGAGAAATCCAGCTACCATGGGGGACATTTTTTTACATGGGATTTTTTATTGTTGTATCAATCATTAGTTGGGGACAATAGTGATGAACAGTTGAGATTTATATGGGAATAATACAACCATCAAAAATGGTGGAACTTATGAAAGAACTTTTATCAGCAGACAAATGGTTTTGTCTCTAATTGTTAATTTATTTGACCATTATGTTTTGCTTTGTTAGATATCAATTATTAATGTCTTACATTTCATATTTATTGCTCAAGGTCATGTTTTATGAAGGTCAATCATGCTACATACTTAATTGATATTTGATTTTTAAGATTGATTATGGTCAAATTTGTATTTACAAAAAGCTGTATTCATTCCTATAGAAAATTGCTGTTTTCACCCGTTATAGAGATTAAAAAAAAATGTATGGATTTTTAGTTATTTTCTCAATTAGTACCAAGTACTTTAAAGGTGTAAATTGATGAATGAGATTGCTGAACAAAGGACAACAATGTGAAAATTATTATTGAGATTTTAGGATATGCTGCATACAAGTAATGCTCTCAAAATTCAAAGTGCAAGTTATTTTTGCAACAGCGATAAGATAAGAAAACTTTAACATAACATAAGTACAAATAAGCAACACAAGCTCTAAGGAGCTTTTGGCCGAATATAAAAACATAGAAATAACATAAAAACAGTGCATTTTGACATATAAAACAACCTGTAATACAAAGCTGAAATCTCGCATATCATCTTGTAATGTGTTTAAAACACAACATCAATGTTTTTTTTTCTCTAAAAAAGAACATTGCTAAAATTGTAGAATTTACAATTTGCTGTAAGCTTTGTCACTAACTGCATTTTACATTTCTATTTGTGTGCACAATCATTTGTTTAGAATGAGTCCTAGTTTGAAAACGATTGAAAATTAACCAAGTATGGTTCATTTAAACCATAGAGTATGGTACCGACGGGACATCAGTATTGACCCAGAAGTAGGATTTTCAGTTTTAATTGGAACTAAACAACGGGTTTGAACAAGATTTAAAGATTATCGTTGATTATCTCAACAAGATTGATTTTCTCGCTTGAGCTGGGACAGCAAAAGTGTGAAAAGCAATCGTGTTGAGATGACCAATGATAATCTGTTTATCGCTATTTTACCTATGACGACGTTGTCAATTTCAATGTCAATTTTGTTAGCAATGCCACATGGTCTCCTTAGTTTCTAGCGATAATTTTTCCATCTCAAGCGAGAAGCATGATATGAAAATTATCACAAAAAAACATCAAAGGAAAATGCACAAAATAGCGATAATAAGCTTTATTTTCATTTTAAAAGCTGTTATTGGTTTTTAGTTCACCGCCCACAGGGCCAAGTTATCTTATGCCATCACTTGGTGTCTCTAGTTGTAAACTATTTCCAGAAACTTCTCTTAAACTTCTGGACCAAATACCTTCAAACTTTTAACTGAATGTTAGGATATCTAGTTTATTCCAACTGCGAGGAGGTATTCAGCCAAAAAAATCATCATGTACATTGTACAGGTACACAACAGGCCATGTAGATTTTACTTTTTCCACATCCCCACTCAAGCTTTAATCTCTTGAAATTTTTTTGGTTGTATATTGGTATCACGCCTGCGTTGTCGTCTTTGTGGCGTCTGAATACTTCTAGTTTTCGCACTCTAACTTAAGTATAAGTCGATAGAAAAAATGAAATTTGAACACAAGGTTTATGACCACTAAAGGAAGGTTAGGATTGATTTTGCAAGTTTTGGTCCCAACAGTTTAGGAATTAGGGGCCAAAAAGGGCCCAATATGGCATTTTCTTTGTTTTCGCACTATAACTTTAGTTTAAGGCAATAGAAAAGTATGAAATTTTGACACAAGGTTTATGACTACAAAAGGAAGGTTGGGATTGATTTTAGGAGTTTTGTTCCCAACAGTTTAGGAATAAGGTGCAAAAAAAGGGCTCAAATAAGCATTATTCTTGGTTTTCACACAATAACTTGAGTATAAGTCAATTGAAATCAATAAAATTTAAACACAAGGTTTATGGCCCCATAAGAAAGGTTGGGAGTTGAAGTCCCATCAGTTTAGGGAAAAGGGGCCCAAATATGCATTTTTTTTGGTGTTCACACCATAACTTTAGTATAAGTAAATAAAAATCTATGAAATTTAAACACAAGGTTTATGACCATAAGAGGAAGGTTGGGATTGATTTCAGGAGTTTTGATTCCATCTAATTAGGTGCCAAAAGGGGCCAAAATTAAACTTAGTTTGATTTCATCAAAAATTGAACTATTTGGGTTCTCGGATATACCAAATCTAAACAGGTATTTAGATTCTTAACTTTTGGTCCCTTTTTCAAATTGGTCTACATTTATGTCTAAAGGGTCCAAAATTAAACTTAGTTTGATTTTAACAAAAATTGAATTCTTTGGATTCTTTGATATGCTGAATCTAAACATGTACTCAGTTTTTTTATTATGGGCCCAGTTTTCAAGTTGGTCCAATTCAGGGTCCAAAATTAAACTTTGTTTGATTTCAACAAAAATTCAATTTATAGGGTTCTTCGAATCTAACCATGCATTTACATTTTCAATATTTAGGACCAGTTATTTAATTGGTTCACATTGAGGTCTGAAGGGTCCAAAATTGAACTTTATTTGATTTCATCAAAAATTGAATACTTGGGGTTCTTTGATATGATGAATCTAACCATGTATATAGATTTTGGATATTGGAATACCACAAAGGGATGGTAAGAATTGTCTTTGGGACTTATGGCTCTAACCGTTAAGGAATAAGGGGAGAAAAGGGTTTCCATGCAGGTTAATTGACAATTACAAACATAATTTAAAAGCAGTGTAAGGATGGAAATTGATACTCATTTTAATATCTCACCTAAACTGCTCTTTAATAAATTATGTATATTGGAAATTTGCCAAAAACTTTATTATTAATAAATTCCATTGGAAATTTGCCAAAAACTTTAGGTTGATGAACTTCATTGGAAATTTGCCAATATAAAATGTTGCATTGGAGTTATCTTTCTTTGTCCAGAATAGTAGATAAATTAACTTAAATCATGACTATGACATTTTATGATTTATGATGTATTTTAATGAGTAGTTATTGTTGAAAACTCCATAAGAAATTTGAATTGAGATCATTTTTGGAATAAGGGAAAGGGGGAGGTGGAAAAAAATGTTGGGGTTTCACCTAAACTGCTATTTAATAAATTATGTACTGTAAATTCAGAATTTATTGCGTGCATTTATTATTGCGATTTTGTCATTTTAGACTTAAATGCAATTTTAATTTTTACGATTTTGAGAAAAGTTCTGATTAATTTATATAAAATATTTCAAAATGCGAGTTTAAATTATTGCGTTTATAACTGTGTCGCATTTTTTGAATAGTAGATAAATTAACTTAAATCATGACTATGACATTTTATGATTAATGATGTATTTAAATGAGTAGTTATTGTTGAAAACTCCATGAGAAATTTGAATTGAGATCATTTTTGGAATAAAGGAAAGGGGAGGTGAAAAAAATTGTTGGGGTTCAATTTTTCTTATTTCAGATTTCAGAAATGAAAAAGAAAATTTCTTCAAATATCAAAGGATTAATATTCAAAGGCATACTGAATTGCCCAAAAACAAAAAAACAAAACATTTTAAGTTCATTAGACCACATTCATTCTGTGTCAGAAACCTATGCTGTGTCAACTATTTAATCACAATCCATATTCAGAGCTGTATCCAATTTGAATGTTGTGTCCATACTAGCCCCAACCGTTCAGGGTTCGACATCTGCGGTCGTATAAAGCTGCGCCCTGCGAAGCATCTGGTTTCAATTAAATGTACTTGTAAGTCTTTTGATTCAACCAAACAAATTGCATGCCCACTCCCACTGTGGGTGGATGGACAAAACAAAATCCTCCCTGACTGGTTTGTTTATCCTTTCAACAATCCTGACCACCATGGCTAAAAATAGAACATTGAGATCAAATTCAGTCTTTGACTTGTTTCACTAAAAATTTAAAGCATTTAGATTAAATCTGACGGGGTAGAAATGTAAATAGATCAAGTTCCATCAGCCCTGAAATTTACAGACAACTTGACTGAAGAACCCATTGTTGGGTTGCTGCCACTGGTAAATTATTAAAGGAAGTTTTGCAGTTTTTGGTTATTATCTTGAATATTATTGGCAAAGTAAGATTTATAAAAAAGTTAATGACAAAAATCGTCAATTGATCCCTTACAATGTATATGAAATTTTATACAATTTGTTTTATACGACTTTTAAAAGTTTTTAGCTTAGTATTGAATCATTTGGATCAATTATTTTCTTCTTGGAGTTTTAATGTTTATTTAATAATAATAAATTTCACCTTGCTTATAATCAAATAGTCAAACCCCGTTTTTTTAGTTTTTTAGAGGGGGTTGTAAAACAGTTTTTTTTAATAAAATATATACGTAACCTGCGTAAAGTTGTGAATCGATATTTGTCTGTTCGTTCTTTTCCCTTTGGACGTGGTCTTAATTCGACAAGATCATATTGTACCATTTGTATCTTCTCCCTGCTTTACTGAACATATCAATACTAAATGATATATTCAAGAATCTAATATATCGAAATATTCAGCTACGGGTGATTCATTCGATCATGGTCATAAATCAATACTGTTACAAGATGTTTCTTTTCCTTGCATGAAATATGCATCGCAATATACCTTTATTTCTACAAATATAGGCATTTGAATAGTGCAAATTAAGTCATCAGAAAACGCTATAACTTCCGAAATATTTTGTAGACAGATTGGCGGAATTTCAACACCTAACTATCTTAAGTAAGACGAATAGAGGTGTTTAATCTGTTCTTCTAAAAATGTCACCTCCAGCAAAATGATATGATTTACTTACAGGAAGAATTTGACCTAGTAATCTATTTCCAAATAATGGATATCGACATAGAAATCATAAAGATTTACCAGACATATATAAATATATATATATAAACTATATACAATTTCCTCCTATGCAAATTTTCCATATGTTTCTAAACATGATTATTAAAAATGTGTCTTGTAAATCCTAGAATCGCTCAGTTGCATAGACAAAATATATGTAGGGGAAACTAAGGATAACCTCCACGGAAAAACTAAAAATCAGCTTAGTTAATACATACAAAAACAGATAAATTTTGAAGGAAAGATTCAATCTGAAAAAAATCATTACAATTCAGGACATTCCGTGGTAGATTTCAAAGTACAAAATATTATCTAATTCAAACGATTTTAAGACTTTTAAGGGTTTTCGTTACGAAGAAAAACTGAATTTCAATATCCGCTTCAATTAGCATTAAATTGTATATAGTTGTTAAGCAAAAAAGATGAATTATCACATTATAGCCTTAGCAACAGCTAGTTTATATAGAAGGTACATTTTTCTACTTCTTTTTTTAACGATGAACAATCTGTTGTTTTTTCAGTTAACGATGAAGAATTTTGATATTTCTGTTATATCCTTGATCATCCTTTTCCGTTGGTATTCCGTGTAATCTATAATTTCACAAAAGAACTTACGTCAAAACTTACGACCAACTTTGGTCGTAAAGTTAAGAGTGTCTCTATCCACACTTAAGGGGGCTCGCGGGTCTAAATCAATTTGTTTATTTAATATAAGATTTCGCTATATTTTTCTATAAATTAACTTTATCTTATACCTAAGAGAAAAATGAAATAAAAAAATGGGGTCACCGTTCATTTACGCTCACAATCTGCCTTCGAAAAAAGCATACATTTTTGCTAATGTCCTTTTTTTCTGTTGAACTAATAGGAGAAAAAGCGGTAATATAGAAATTAAAAAAGAACTAAATTACAGAAATGGCTAAAATTTTACAATTATTAAGTTTATGTACAGCTTTTTCGAAAATAACAATAAAAAATATAGGTTACCGATGAGTTAAAAATGATATTTAAATTTTAATGCCAAAAAATGGTATTTTTGCACCAAAGGCAGATAATTTGGAGCTTTTTCAATGATATCTACATTTTAAAAGTTACCTTGGGCCAACACGTATTGATTTTTTGGAATAATTTTTGTACCATATGACAAAGTAATTAATAAAATTTGTAATGAAAAAATAAACGTTTATTTTTTTTCTGAAAATTTTATACCCGCGAGTCTCCTTAAGTGTCAAAAAAATACTTACGACCACTCCTACGATTATCTTAAGTATTTATAAAATGATTGCAGCATTGCCAATTTTATTCTTTATACGCCACTTACTTAGAGAAAGCATATGTAGAGACCGTACAAACCCAATAGATATGTATATAGCTGCCGAGATGATAGTAAAACCGCTACCGATTTCCAATTCAAGGACCATTGTTTTGGAACTGATAGACTGCGTTCGCTCATTATAGAGAGACCTACTACTATAGTATACGGTCGGTGTAAATTTACCACAGCACTTTTCTTAAGGGTGGCCATTGACTGACCTAAAAGGGAGAGGGGTGCTCCAGTCATGCTGTAGTCATTTCCTATATAATCATTTGTTATTAGTATTGTCCACCTTTGCGTCAATATACTATAGAGTGGGTGTGATGTTGGGTCATGTTTATGATCGTTGATTGTTTGTTGCAATAATGGCGCTCGTAACTGTCTTGTCTCGCCCAACTTACTCAACCGTTTTCGCGCAAAAATATTTTACTTTCACGTGTCACATCGCTTCCGCGCCACGCTTAGACCCCAATTAGACCCATTATAGACTGGCGGGAAAATTCAATTTTCATAATATTATCTCTCAATACAAGTAAAGATTTTTTATATTAAACTGGTAAATTCATTTTCGGTAAAATTCAGAGAAGATAAGATGACTCAGTTGTATTCTTTACTTAAAGTCCTTCGTACCCGCGCTAGCCGCACGCATTACTCTCTAGTTTATAAATATACATACAATTCACCACAATGACTCAACATAGATGTTTTTGGTTACAAGTACCTGTTTGTTATTTACAGCCTTGTCCTTTGGTACAAAATGTATGTCTCCGATTGGAAATCACAGTGGCGGATTCAGAACTTTTCCTAAGGGGGCCCTCTGCCTGACCTAAAGGGAGGGGGCGCTCCAGTTATGCTTCAGTGATTCCCTATATAATCAACCAAATATTTCCAACGTAAGGGGAGCCCAGGCCCCCATCCCTGGATCCACCTATGAATCATATCATTTGATCACTAGATGTCTTTTGGGTTTTGTTTTCGCATTATCGGTCGAATCAACACTGTTTATAGTATAATACATATTTTTTTTATAACAAAAGTAACGAATGTGATCATTCCATTACTGATCAAGTTAATTATAGGCTCTAATTCTATATTTTACCGTTGTACAAAACAGCGGTTTACTAATGCATTCAATAATTTAAACATAAATCCGGATTTACATCGCCTGCAAACAATTCTGTCAGTAGAAATGTACTATTTTAAATTAATATAAACCGTATTATGTTTAACAAAATTTGTCTTTGCTTGGACCAGCTTTGGAGGAGATATAAAGAATTGATATAAATCAGCACAAAGGTTTACTTCCTATCTTATTTAGCCCCAATAATCATGTCAGACATAAGCCATTGTCATTACTTAAAACCAATAAATGTATTCTAATCTGAGGAAGAAATTCGACATTTTAACAAAAAATTTTACTAATGATACTGACGATCCACCACAAAGTAATGTAAATAGAACCATACCAATAGTAAGCAAATACATATAAAAAAAGATGAGGTATGATTGCCAATGAGACAATTCTCCACAAGAGACCAAATCGACACAGAAATTAACAATTCCCAGCTACAAAATGTATTCAAAACCAAAGATGTAGAACATGTTCTATCATTATCATTTGATAACTAATGTAATTACTGTCTCCCCATGTCTGTATTGAACATAAAAAAATATCAAATAAATAACACTCCTAATGCTCAGATCAGTTATCACCGTGCAACACAGTTATTAACACAATATAGGAAAAACATAGAACTTTATTGTCATAAGACACAGTCGAACATCCAAACATACTATCCACACTCATCTGTGTCCACACTTGTATGTTTAATAAAAGATGATCGTATATACACATTACAAGATTGTTGACCAACCAAATTGAAGACGAAATGTAAAGTTAAAACCGAGAAATAATTTTTTTAGGTATATAGTGATATATATATCCATTTTACGAACCAACGCGTTTCTGCGTTTCTCCGATAAAATGATTAAGATGAAATGTCTGGCGACTTACTACCATGAGCATGTAATGTTGGCGCCTGAAAATCAGACTGAATCTCCGAGTAAGAAATAATAACAGTACAACTAGTACCACGTGATCAATGTACCTAAACTGTACCAAATGCATCGCACTCAGCATAACCACAGTTGGCTTGCAAACGTCTAATTCTTCGTAATTTTGGAAATGCGGAAAGTTGTCATGACCTGAGGAATCATCCATCAAGATTTGTCAGAGTTCAGTCGAGTTCATCCAAAAGCCACATCACGTGACTAGAATTACAACAGAGTCTTAAGGAAAAAGTTGTGATAATTTCCATTTATAAGAGTTTAGAGGTAAGTTGTACAAGATCATTTTTTAATTTTATATTTTGTTTTGTAATTTTTGTTACTATATATAGTAAGTGAAATTTATAGTTCAATGTATATAATTATTATTATCGAGATTTTCTTATAAAATTGAGAATGGAAATAGGGAATATTTATTTTACCTATGTATATTTGCTATTACAAGTTTGTTTCGAAAATAAAGTATATAATATTAATTTGCGAATATTTAAGACTTTCATCTGAAATATTTGTTAACCAAATAAAAATTCGATGTAAATGAATATAACTTAAAATGTATTTTTATTTATGATTGCAGATATGATTAAGTACTTGCTGCTGCTTGGTTTGGTCCTTTTCACATCCAATGTAAAGGCTGGTGGTTACGGAAAAGGTAGTGGCTACGGCCATGGATCGGGTCGGGGCTACGGAGGATCCTCATATGGAATGGAATACAGAGGATATGGCGATGGCGGTTACGGATCGTCCTCTCTAATGGCTGATTTATTAGGAGGCTATCGAGGAGGTGGTGGCTATGGAGGTGGCGGCGGATACGGCGGTGGTGGTGGTTATGCCGGCGGAGTGGGATACGGAGGCGGCGGTTTTGGAGGTAGGGTGGAAGATTTTAAGTGTTGATTCACAAGGAGAAAACTTAATAGTCGTCTGTACATTGCACTTAATGATCATTTATTTTTATCAAATGGTCAGACCAGTAAACTGCAGAGAAATGAAAATATGAATCTGGACAATAAATGATTTTTTACAGAGGTGTGCCTTTTTTCGCTGTCAATCATTGATTGATTATTATATAAATGTTTCGCATTTCCATTTCAAACTTAGAGAGAAGGGTGTTCGAATAATGTAGGGTAAATAAAATGTTAACATTACGATAGTGATCAATCAATACTGTAACCATCCGTGTATTGGATTGTACGTAATCAAATGCCGAAGGATATGTGTTCAAAAAACATCTTAAAGGATAGTTATACAAGATCTTTTTCACATGTTTCATGTCAATGCCATTTACCAAATATTATATCCAATAAGGTTTTAAAGTTTAAAAACTTAAGTCGGTTTTAAAGATTATTTAAAAAAAGAAAATAACAGAACATTATAAATATTATCAAACATGTCTACTATGCTTTTCTTGGTCTGATTTTTTAATAATTTTTCAGGTGGAAGTCGCGGACGAAACCTAGCTGGTAAATACTATTATACAATTCGTTCTACATAAGTACATGTATAACATACTAGTAGAAGTCACATGTTCTACCAATGGATGCACTGACTATATTCATTACATAGATTTATAAATGAAAATACGGTAAAATAGATAAAATAATCCCTGCTGATATTTCCATCCATATCTAACAAGTTAGAATTCTGTATTTACAATGTTAACATTATAATAATTTTAAAAAAAAAGACGAGCGAAATAGATTTTAAAAATAGCTGTTCTCAGTCGTATAGATATAATTATAGATGCATCTAGACCACATCGAGTATCAATGCAGAAAATTGCAAAATGTATTATTAATCTAAACATTTCATTCAAAATATGCATTATCGAAGAAAGGTTTACGACAAGGTTGTAGAATTGTTCAGCGAATATTTAATATCAAAGTAACCATACTCGAAAATTAAATTATTCTAGTCAGATAGTTCAAAGAAGTTCTTATTTTCAAAACTCTCCCTGTTACAATTCATGCAAAATAGACACAAGATTATAGTATTATAGAATGAGATAACAATCCGAAGGTCAATATGAAGCTTACAGTTACCGACTTCAACGATCCAGTCTGCAGGGCAAGATTATATCCTCTTAGATCACAAATCAAGGTTCATATTTTGTCTTACATAACATGAAGTTATAAACGCAACCAAATAACAATTATAGCCTTTTTACAAAAAAATCAAAAACTGAAATCTGTGACTTATTTTATTTTTTCTCAAGAATTTAAACGGTAATCTATCTAGTCTCGTGATGATGTAACCATTAACAAGCTATATTAGTAAGCATATTCTAATAAGACTTCGGTTTGTTACAAAGTGCGGTATATATTCATATATAACATTAATGTATTTTAATCTGAAGTCGGTTGAGATTTGTTCTAGCAAGACTTAGTACATCTCATTCATTTTCATTCAATGTACATGAGACACAAGTTTTGTACGTAAAAAATAAAAACACAAAAATAATGAACTCAGAGGAAAATCCAATCGGAAAGACTATAATCACATGGCACAATCAAATGACAAACACATAAAAAAAGAATGGACAAAAACCGTCTTGGTACAGGCATTTTCAAAAGTAGTAAATGGTGGATTAAAACTTCTTTTGCGTAATTGATTTTTCAGAATGATGTTATAGGAAATACTTATTTTAAAGATATTCTAACAATATTCATAACAAATTTATAAACTCTTCCTTTAACATTGCCGTTGTTCAAACGCCAGTGATTGCATATCAGAATGGTGTTATGGGAAAAACTTTTACATTTAAAGATATTCTAACAATATTCAAAATATTCATAACATCCTTTCTTTTACATTGCAGTTGTTCAAACGCCAGTGCTTGAATATCAGAATGTTGTTCGAAATGTTCCAACAATTGAATATCAAAATGTTCCACAAGTACAATTCCAAACGCAAACTGTGGCGAGACAGGTTCCAATCTATGCTAATTCAAACCCAAGTTATCCCAGTAATCCATCATACGTCGGTCCATCATCATGGATGGGTAGTGGACCCGCCGCACCTGTTTACTCTGGACCCGCCGCACCCGTTTACTCTGGACCCCCTGCACCAGTTTACTCTGGATCCTCTGCACCCGTTTACTCTAACGCCCCCTTGTTCCCAAGTGGATTAGGATCACCAAACTTCAACACCGGAGGTTCGGCACCAATTTATTCTGGTGGTGTTCCAGTATTTAATACAGGAAACGGTGGAGTTGGGGCACTTAGAGGAGACGGGACCTTCAACCCATCACAACCTAACACGTACCTGGTTGGGTAATGTAATAATCTAGGTAAGTTATAATTTCATATAAGGGAGGTACCATTTAATTTTTATGGGGTTAGGATGTAAAATATTGTCCTTCGTTTTTTTAGTTGTAATCTCTGTCTTGACTTTTTATTTTTCACGCTGTCTGGTCCTGACTTTTTAGTAGTTTATCCTGACTTAATTTGCGTAAATTGTCATTCTGCGTTTTATTTACTCAAAATTCCTGGCTGTCGGCCACAAATCCGAATTTTGAGCAAATATACAAGATTTCGACCTCATTTTACTCAAAAAGTAGCTCATGAAGGTATATTTTTTATTACATATTTAATTTAATCAGGTAAAAAATAAGTCTATATGGAAATGTTTATCAAAATGTAAATACGGGATCAAAACTGTATCGTATGCCCTTAATTACCTTTGTGTCGAAGAAACAGTTTCTCGTTGATTTTATGTAGGACGGCAAAGTTCCATTCCATCAGGTTAATATAAGATGAGAAGATTTGGTATGCTTGTTATTAAGACTACTTTCCACCAGATAAAACTAAGCTAAGACCTACATTAAGTAGGTGTTTTTAAATAGTTTTAGTTATATTTTATACTGTTAGTATGGAGATAAGTGTTTTTCTTTACTCTCGCTCTCTCTCTTTTTTCCCCTTTCTTTTTAGGGAGCTACCATTTGATTTTTATGGGGGGGGCTAGGATGAAAAATGTTGTCCTGCTTTTTTTTTTAGTTGTAATCTCTGTCCTGCCTTTTTATTTTTTACCCTATTCGGTCCTGCCTTTTTTTTTACTAGTTTATCCTGACTTTTTTTACACAAATTGTCATCCTGCCTTTTTTTTTTACCAAGTTGCTCATCCTGCCTTTTTTTTTTACTCAAAACTCCTGTCCTGCCTATTTTTTTCAAATTTCATCCTAGCCCCCCCCATAAAAATCAAATGGTAGCTCCCTTAAGTATATTCTTTCAAATGCCTTGATCAAGATTCAAGTGATTAAAGTGGTTAGGCTGAGATCTCCATAAACTATTTTACCCTCGTGACTGTCATGTGCATGTGCCTAAAGTCTAATGCCTCATCATATAGGTTGCCGTTTGTCATATTATCATGTCTTTTACCCAATTTGGTGTTGATCACAAACCTCTGATTTTATTGAAACACTTGTTATATTGAGGTCTTGATGTATGTAATTTATGTTATTTTTAATATGGTATGTTAAAATCTAGACGATTTTTATGATTTGTTCTGTTTTTTTGTGTTCTTGAGATGGTTTAACATCTACCCAATACATGTGAACATATTTATTTCAAGTTTAGTTCCAATCCCATGTGAAGAAGGTTATTGAATTATAGTTAAAACTCCTTTCAAGTACTTATTTTGGTAAATGTCTTAATGTTGACCTTGACCTTTGATGTTTATCACATCGAAATCAATAGGTACACTTCTCTTATCATGTCTGACAATTTAATGAAGTTTGGTTGCATCTAATCTCTGAAAACTGCTTTTCTGTTTTTATTTCTAGTAACTTTGACCTTGACCTTTGACACATCGATCCATTTCAGTCCTGTCTAGAAACTTTGACCTTGACCTTTGTCACATTGATCCATTTAAGTCTTGTCTGGTAACTTTGACCTTTGTCACATTGATCAATTTAAGACTTGTCTAGTAACTTTGACCTTGACCTTTGACACATCAATCAATTTGAGTCTTGTCTAGTAACTTTGACCTTGACCTTTGTCACATTGATCTATTTAAGTCTTGTCTAGTAACTTTGACCTTTGTCACATTGATCTATTTTAGTCTTTTCTAGTAACTTTGACCTTGACCTTTGTCAGATCAATCCATTTAAGTCTTGTCTAGTAACTTAGACCTTGACCTTTGTCACATTAATCTATTTAAGTCTTGTCGTCTAGTTACTGTGATCTTGACCTTTGTCACATCATTTAAATCTTGTCTAGTAACTTTAACCTTGACCTTTGTCACATTGATCTAAAATCACAAAATATCTTCCACTGATCATATGTGATAATATATATTTAAATTTGGTCCCGACCCAATGAAATGTTTTCAGTTTTTATCCCCAATATATTCATTTTAGTATTAAATTTTTCAATTTTTGCATTTTAGAATTTATTGCATTGAACTGGTATGTATAAACACTGGGTCTCTGCATCTTATCTTAACAATTGACTACATTTTGGGTATAAATAAAACATTTCAAAGATGCACAAAATGAGATATAATGTTTTCCATTTCTTATTTCCAGGAACCACCACCTCACCCGAATGTGGACCATGGCAGGATGCTGTGTACTTTGTATGCTCTCTAAATAAAACTACCAATACCCTTTTTGTTGAATCAATAAATCAATTAATATCAAAAACGCTATTAATAGTTAAATGGTACAAAACACTTCATCTTGACGAAGAGCTCTTGATTTTGAACGGTAAAATATTATGCACCCAAATTTGTACTTGATCTGAGTTTTGTGGTAATAAGTATTGTGTATAAGGGAGCTACCATTTGATTTTAGGGGGGTTGAGGATGTCTAGGATAAAATTTGAAAAAAAATTAGACAGGACAGGAATTTTCATTTAAAAAAAAGGAAGAATGAGACACTTTGCCAAAAAGATGTGAGGATAATGATTTATGTTTCATAGAAACATTTGGTTAACTAACTTGAGTTAGAAAACAGAAACAAAAATATCAGCAATTTATCCGTTTGTAAACAGACATAACTCAAGAATGGTAGTAATAGTGACACATCACAACTTAAACTTGATCTGTATTTTGTGGTAATAATCATTGTGTATAAGTTCCATAACATATGGTTGATACCCGCTAAAGTTAGAGAATTGGAAGATAATTCAGCAATTTTTATGATCGTAAAGTGCTAAAACTCAAAAGCAATAAAAGTGAAACAACCGAAATTCACACATGATCTGTATTTTGTGGTAAAAAGCATTGTGTATAAGTTTCATAACACTTGGTTGAGTCAAACTAAAGAAAAAGAAAGGAAACAAAACAATCAGCATTTTTTCAATTTGTAAAGGGGCATAATTCTAGAAAAGTATAAGTGAAACCATAAAAATTTAAACATGATCTGTGTCTTGTGAAATAAGTATTGTGTATAAGTTTCATAACACTTGGTTGAGGTAAAATAATGTTTAAGAACAGAAATCAACTATGGGATGTACACACCAGGGGTGGACCCAGCCATTTTAAAAAGGACCCAGGACTAAAAGGGTGGGGTGGGGTTTCCAACTACATGTTCCTATTCAAATGCATTGATTGGCCAAAAAAGGGGGGTTTCAACCCCCACCCCCCTGGTTCCATGCCTGCAGACAGACAAGGGTAAAGCTTAATGCTCCCTCCATCATAGCCAAAGCATAAAAATTCACAAAATAACATGGATTTATACCAGTGTTCAGGAACTTGAATCTATTAATAAAAAATCTGTCTAAAAATAGATAAATAAATAAAATAACCAGAGGACAACACAGTTTTTTTTATAATTACATTATTTGTCGTTCGGTCATTAAATGTTTTTCACAAAGATTTGTATATTTTGAGGTCTTTATTTTTGATTGGGTAATTGCACATACACAATGAATCATATAAAACATAAAATAAAATAGCATGGTTGTTGTAAAACATGTTTGAGCAAAAAACTTCATTGCTGCTGTAAGTAGCAGTCAAAATAACAGCTAGGAATGCTTAAAATTTTAATATTTGTTTTTTCTTTTATTAAAAAATTGTTATGATTTTCTGTTTAAAAAAAACAACCTCACATTGTTCATGGACCAAAAGCAAAACCTTCACATTTTTCTGGTGACAAAAGCAAATCCTTCATATTTTCAGGAAGAAAAAGCATAACATTTCAGTTTTACAAGAAGACGGCAAGATAATGAAATTGAACAAATTCCATATACATTCACTAAAATTGTGATAAATAAAACATGTTACCATGGTTACACACAACTACAACAAAGCACTAGCATAAATTAAAATAGCAACAACATAAATTAAAATTGTCATAATTTTTTAAAAACTTCAAAAACAAATACTGATTGTTATCCAGACGACATGGACTAGCATTAACCAAATTAATGATAGAATAACTAAAAGAAGAATTCAAACAGAGAAAAATGTTCAACAAGTGACCGAACAACACCTTAATTGAGTTAATTATCAGTGTTCTTCGGTCAAGAGTTGAATACTTTTCGATATTTTAATTCTTTGATTAGTTATTCTTTTTATTACATTGGCAAATTGCTTTTTTTAAAAGAAATAAATGTAAAACATGTAAGGAACTATATCTTTTTTTGACGCATTCACAATTTGTTTTGGTCTGCCGTTATCGACGTCTTGACAACGCCTATTGTATGAAGTAAAAGAGTGAAATAACCACGTTTATTTCACATGTGAAATTTTCAGTTTTTATTTAACTGGGAAATCAATGTAATTCATTGCAACCAATGTACTAAATGAATGTAATCAAGATTCTGACATAAACAATACCGTTAAAAAAAATAATTGCAATTTGTTGAATATTTGTATGAAACATTTAAAGTCATAAGAAACGAGTGACCGGTGAAAAATTATGTTCTTCCAATTCTTGAACCAATGCATACACACATCATAAACTTAGTCTTCTGTGCACGAATTTATCATTTTTTTCGTGTAAATTTCGTATAATCGTCAATTTTTTTTTCAATCGGTCAGTGTTGTTGTGAAAATATGGCAGGTAATTAAAGTTCGTGTTTTGAAGCCGAAGTTTAACGATGGTCACCTGTTTGTCAACAATCGACAAAAAATAAACAAAAAAGCATGGAAAGAGAGCACGTGTTTAACAGGTGTATTCAGATAATAGTTTATTTTAAGGACATCCATGCGTATTGTGATCACCGGAGTTTTACGAGATGGGTTACACTGAGGTCACTTTGCATACGGAAAATGTGTCGGGGGAATTGGTTGCTGGAAGCAAGCAATTAAAATAAAGTAAACTTCTTCTAAATATGAATAAATTAAAGAATTTTCTTCAGAAAAAAGTATATGTACATAAGTTTTATAATGAAAACTATCCATTGAGTTATAAAAAACATATGCATTATTTTTTTTGATTTGAGGTTTCTTATGACTTTAATAATAAATAATCAATCAAGTCCAGTCAACTGACTTATTCATTGATCTCATGTCTATGAGAAATATCAAAACTTTGTCAAAGAAATTTTCAAATACAAGGAAATAACTCTTGTCAGTTACTACAATCTTGCAAAATCTAACTGTCAAACCTTCCAAAAAATATAATTTGAGCCTTTTGATAGTAAATTTTACATATTTTTGTATTTATTTTTTGAAGGAGTCTCAAATTTTTCTATGGGATGGGAGGGGGTTACTATTGAAATAGATCCATGTTGATGGTACTGCAATGTTTTTGTATTTTTGGACTCATTAGGGTTGGAATAAAAAGATACTGATAAAAAAATATTAATATAAGACGAAATGTTGCTTTGTCAGCAATTATAATTATAAAAAGTAATAAAAGTATAGATACGATTAAAAACAACAAATTGTTGCATTTATGACAGTATTTTCAAACTAATACAATAAAACAGGGGGAGGAGGAGGGGGCAAACACATGAAAAATGAAAACCAGATATATGTTAATGTTAAATAAAAGTAAAATCCTAACCCTTTACTACTAAGTACCGATACAATCTGACATACATTAAATCATAAAACACAGCAATGGCTTTTAAAACTGAAATTAATGAAAATAAAACAACATTAAAATCTTTACAGTTGTTTTGTCCATTAAAACTAATTCAATCTTTGCTTCAATTTAATGGACACTGAAATTTAATTTCATAAGCATAACTAGTAATTAAAAATTCTAAACATAATTTATATCCAGTCACAGATAACAGATGACAGTCATGACAGTCATGGCTTTGTACTTTTAGAGACAGTAATGAAACAACAACAATCATGCAATATGAGTCGTTCAAAGGTTTTATAAGGGAAAGAGTAGATTTAGGACACAAAAAATGTCAACACATGTCTATTTATTACAATGATCACACTTAAGGTAGTACCATCATTTTGATGAAGGTAAGATAGTTTATCTTGAATAATACATGTTCCACAGAAAAATAATTTCTTTCTTGAATAATACATGTCGCACAGAAAAATTGTTTCAACCATGTAAACTAACTGTTCTCATCATGAGAAGCCCAGTGTTAAAAGAAAACTAGTTAGATTTAAATATTAAATATACATGTATATCAAATAAAAAAATAGAATACATGTTACTGGGAAATAAAACAAATTTTACTTGATTTTTTAAAATATCAAATAAAATCAAAACTCGTGAACTGGTGGATGAATAAATTGGTTAAATAAAAAAAATTTAAAAAAGCAGTTCAGCGGAAAAAATATAAAGTTGAAAGTCCTTGATATATAATATCTAAAAACATATTTGTGAAGATTTCATGCCATTTTACAGTGCTTAATAAGGGAGATAGCTGAACCAAATGTAAACAGTTAAAGAACTCTCTCTCTGTCTGTCAGAGTTGATTAAGGACATGTGTTGACATTTTTTATGTCCAAAATCTATACTCTTTCCCTTATTTAAAAACCTTTAAACATTAGAAACATATATAATGGTGGCACACTCTAAATTCACACATAATGCCTATAAAACAAATGGCATTTTTTGCCTGACACATGTAGGTCTGAGGTAAAAAAAAAAAAACTAAATAATAAATAACAATTAAATAAATAATAAACAAACAGTTAGTTAAAACCAGGAATGTTAAACCGACTCACAAATAAATAACACTAAATGTAACTGTTAAATACATGTATGTAATCCCTCCTGGTGCACACTGACCATTTTGAACTAACAATATTCCTTCTACAAAGATTGTTGATCATTACATAGTTTCATTTTGACTGATTTTTACATAAATAACATGCAGTTGAAATTTTTACATGCATAAGCAATGCAAGGCAAGCTAAAATTTAGACATGGTTTCAGCTCTGTGAGTTACAAAATACGTTCTCTCTGTCTGAGATGATTTAGGAATGTAAACAGTTACAGAACTCTCTCTCTGTCTGAGTTGATTTAGGAATGTAAACAGTACAACTATTATGTTCCCAGGCTTCAATATTAGGTGTCAGATTTTCTGACCATGTCATGGTTTTGAGGTCAAGAACTAGGACAGTTTCTGCTTTTCTCTGATAATCTCCATCTATCCAGCCACCAATCATATAAACTTTGTTGTTGAAGCATGAGTAAGAGGCATAAAGTCGTGGATTTGGAACAGTGCCTATTGTCTCCCATTGACTAGTGCTGAGGTTGTAACAATCAATGCTATTAACCAAGACTTTATCATCAGCGTTGGTCTCATGCCAACCTCCAATCACATGTATCTGATTGTTGTAAACAAACATTGAATGGTCAGCTCGTCTTGATTGCATTGGTGAATGTTCTGACCAATAATCAAATTCTGGATAGTAAACATAGAAATCTGAGAGAGCATGGTCATCGTGAATGCCCCCCGATATGTAAAGATGACCTCTATGAGATACCCCTGCATGCTCGGATCTGTTGTTTGGAATCGGTGATATAGGATCCCATCGATCTTCTTCTGGATCATAACACTCACATGGAGTTTCTGAGTCTTGTGCAAAGTCATCGGAGCCAAACCTACCTCCTATTGCATACAGCTTCTCTTCAACGGCACCTACAAACAGACGACAACGCTCACTAGGTAAGGGGGCAATGCTCTGCCAACAATTGTCATGGGGACTATATTTAAAGCAATACTGGTGAATTATCTCCTGCATCAGGTCATTGTAGCATCCTCCAACTAGGTAAAGGTCATTATTTAGGACTGTTAAGCCAAAGTCACACTGTTCTACATGAGGTATCTTTGTCAATATGTCCCATGAGTTTGATTCCGTGTTGAGATAACGTAGATCGTTTGTCATACCTCTGTCATGACTGAACCCACCTACACAAACTAATACTTCTTTAAATCCTCTGTTATTTAAAAGACCCGACTGGTTATAGACAGAAGTCATTACAGTCGATCTCAACAATTTTTCAACTTCCGGCTGTTTCTCAAATAGTTGTAATAATTGCTTTTTATTACTGATTGCATCTATGTCTAATAAAGTCAGTTCGCTGAATCTTAAACGAGAAAAAAGTTCACAGGCCGAACTCTTTCTCTCATCAAACTTGAAATATATCCAATCCAATATGCCTGACAAAATGTCCAACTCTGAGCAATTGACGGGAAAATCACAGTCTAGTACATGACAGAGTGTATGACACGTAAGTTGAGGTATTTGGTCAAATAAGAAATGATCGAGATGTGAACACATGAATCTGGCAACAATATTTTTCAATTCTTTTAAAGATAAAAGGTCGGCAAGGTTAAACATTTCAAAACAGTTATCAAAAGACAGGTGAGATTCTAAGTACCGTGTACAGGCTGCTATAACAGGTGATAACTGTATATGATTGGCTGCTAGCAATATGTCTTCAACGTTATCTAAAATAAAAGAATTCAGAGTCATAAATAATTATTTCACATGGCCTGTTGGTTCTATTCA